>NW_027137612.1:1151786-1210099 GCF_001692895.1 Cenococcum geophilum 1.58
CNAAATTNTNATATTTTAAAAACCACTTAACTAATTACTATGNAATTTTAATAGAAGCTGTAGAGAGTATATAAAAGTCTAAATCTAAATTTTTAGAATTTATTATTAAGTGGTTGTTAAGATATTTAAGTACGAATTTGCTAATTTTTGGTGGGGCACCACATGGTGGTGACCACCACTTGGTGGTGGATTACGTTAGTACTTTTACTGTATACTAAATAGGCGCCTATAAGGTGGGCACTAACTATCAGCTATATAATAGCGTAATCCTTAATAACGGAACCGCTCTATCCCTTGTACTGTTGAATTCGTCCAATAACTTATGGCCCGTGCGCAACCAATTAATCAACTACATTTTATAGGCGGCCAGGCGTTAATAAATTGGTTTTCCTAAGCGTTACGCACGGGCCACAGTTAATTAAATACCATCAGTGTAAGGAATACATTATTAACGATTAATTAAGGTTCGTTAACAAGCTCTAACTAAGTAATAACTCTATATATACTGGAATAGGCATAGATCTAATTAGGGGTATAGGGATGGTAGTAATTACTATTTAGACACTATTAGGTCCCAAGAAGATCTTCTTAGCTAACGTAGTATATATACTACTCGGGCATTAATAATAAAAGTTATCCGTATAAGTATATAGTCTGCAGTTATTACCTATATATATTTTTAGCCTATAAAACGCTAGCCGATCTATAAGTGCTTCTTATATAAATATTAGGTTAATTATGCTTTCTTAGATTTCTCTTTTTTAGGTAAGTTTATTAATTAAAGTAATTAGAATAAGGCCTTGCGTTTCTAGTTTATTAAGTAAGTAAGTTGCCTATACTTCCACTATAGCCTGCTATCCTTCCTATATTATATAGTAAGCATTAAAGATCCCTAGGACTATTATGTCGCCTTCTACTATGTTAATAGGTTATTAAAGTAGTCCTTATATAGTTATATAGGGCCTATTTTCTCTTAGGTTATAGATATTAATTATACTAACTTAGCCCCTATCTATAGCTATTTATAGTTTAGCTATATTAGAACTAATAGTGTAGTAGCTCTACGCCTATATATTAATGTATCGGCTAATTAGGTATAATAGTGTAAGGCATATTGCTCAGGTGTACGGTAGGGAGCAGGCAAGCCGAGCATGAGTCACAAGGAGAGTCGATGGAAGAGGACGATATGGTAATGAGGGTAGGTAACAGCCTGAGTACAGAGAGAGACAAACTGATGAGGAGGATACGAGGGCTGTAAGCCTAAGGGAGCTTATAAGGAGGTGCCAAAAGATCCCTTACAAATAGTTACTATATTAAAATTAAAATACAATTTATTAAAATTAGTAAGTTATAAATATTTAATTTTTATTATTTTTATAAAAGGCTTAGTTTACTATTTAATAAATTATGTTTGAGGTTTTATATAAATAACTATTATAGTTGTTAGGTTATAAGTATTTTAAAAAGATATATTACCGTAAGCCACGTACCGTTTTATGCTCCCCCAAAAATGTAGGAAAAATCGCGAGCACCTGTTTCCATGATAAAAGCAGGTGGGGACATTTCAATTCTTCATTCAGAGACCTATCTCTACTCTGTCTACTTAATCTGGCACGTTATGTTGAGATTAGCCCTAGCTGACGCTCTGCGGCGACAAATAATATGCGAGCTACCGAATTATTATAAAGCTGAATTCTCAGGCTTGAAAGGCTATTACTCTCGGTGTTATTACTAGCTCGATCCTATGAAAATTTCTTAGTAATAGTGGGACTGGTGCAAACGTGGTATAATGTTATGTCATGTGAAAAGTATAGGCTAGGCTATCTCATCTAACATTAGGACGTGTAGCCGACGTGATCTCCAGCCATGCTTGTGCGAATAACCTTTGATAAAATAAGCTATCTGGATGCTATGTGTAACCGACTACTGGTGCTCTCCTGAACCTACCCTTGACTCACTCAACGACTCGCTCACCTTGACTCGTTCACCGACTCGAGCCACCGACTCGACCACTGACTCGGTCGATGACTCGGTCAATTGCTCCTTTCTTATCTCATTATCTATACCTTCCTCATGTATATATATAGACCCTTTAGACCTCCATTTACAATGAAGTCGCTCATTTAATTCTCCCACACTGCAAAGCTTACAGTTATGAGCCCGGACCGCACTGCCTGCTGAGCAATTACCTAAATCGCACTACCTGCTGCACCATCTGTCAATCAATCTACTACCTCATTTAAGAAGTCACTACTTCTACTACCTTTGCAGTGTCTTGAGCTTCTTTATCTACCAAACGAACGGACGATCGACGCTGACGGATGATCGAGCCTGACCGACGTACCCGACCGACGAACGAACTGATGAATTAAAAACGTCAAAATAAGGTTTCGCCAAGACGCTAACCTGGACCCTGCTTGACCTGTTAAAATCCTAAAAATGACGACCAATACGAACGAACCTTCGTCCAAAATCAACCTCATCCTCAACCAGCCTTCTGATTGGACACAGTGGTTCTTTATTATCCAAGACACAGCTAAAACCAACGAGGTATGGTAATACATCGACCTATCAAAGAAGAAAAAGGATCTCCTAACGCTAGAACCACCAAGTCGGCCCACACCAAGGGACGTACTACCGACGGCTATATCAATAGCGAAGCTAGACCCAAGCCAGCTCACCGCCTATAATTAGCTCTACGCTGAATATAAGGACGATCTACGAGTACACCAGAAGCAAAGACAGGCTA
This sequence comes from Cenococcum geophilum 1.58, assembly GCF_001692895.1. Lineage (NCBI taxonomy): Eukaryota > Fungi > Ascomycota > Dothideomycetes > Gloniales > Gloniaceae > Cenococcum > Cenococcum geophilum. The sequence continues at coordinate 1,154,536 of NW_027137612.1, forward strand.
TAAACGACATTAGCAACTACATCGTTCGATCGACATCGGTAGCCTACCTTCTATTTATTGACGGCCTAGACACAGTATACGAACGACTATAAGCACTTAAGAAAGCTCTAGCTCCTACTAGCTCAGGTCAAAAACACGACGTCCTAATACAATACACGGCTCTTAAAGCCTACAACAAAAAACAGAGCATTGAAAAATGGTTGAATAGCTGGAGGAATATCTACAAGCTGGCAGAGCAATTGGAGCTACCAGATGTCCAGGGGTTTAGGGCACACTATGACTTCGTTCGAGCAATTAAACCCATCTCTTCTAGCTTCGCAGGAGCTCTAGAAGTAGACCTTATTCGCAAGGAACGCAAGGACGAAGAAGCCCTATCTATTATTGACCTAATTGAAGAATTCAAGGAGCACTACCGTATGCAGTAAGTAGCATCGTCGTCTACTACTGCCAATAGCTCTGCCTTTGTAACCCTACAAGGCAATTCCAATTCTAATTCAGATTCTAACCCCGATTTAAATCCTGATTTAAAATAGTATAAGAAATGCATCTGCGGTCGCAAACATTAATACAGCGACTGCTACTATATCGCCGAGTAGAAGCGCCCTTAAGGGTGGAAACCAAGGCCAGACGTACTCAAGAAAATAGAAGAAATGATGTCTTCTATACCCTGGGTTAGACGCCTAGTTAATAATATTTAAAAAGAAGAATAGGACAATTAAAAGAGCATAGAATCTACAATTGATTTTAATTCCAAAACCCTACCTTCCAAAACACCGACTAGCTATGCTGCCGTATTTAGTACTGGCCAAACTCTATTCAAACTCCAGAACACCTAGATACTCGACCCTGGTGCAGATACCCACGTTTACAATAACTAAGAAGACTTTACCTTCTCCTACCCAGCAGCAGAAGACGACTACCTAATTGCTGGCGGAAATTTTAAGAAGATATAAGCTTATGGAACAGTAACGATTACTGTCAATACACCTACTGGGAGCTCAAAAATGAAGCTATCCTATGTAGCATTGGTACCTACCATATTTATAAATATCGTAGCACTATTAAGAGCTACTAATAACGATATCCATTTCGACTCAGGACGAAACTTGCTATACCAACTAGCAACTGGCGAAACAGTATGCTATGCGAAACGACTAGGGGGCCACTGGGCACTGATGTATAGAGAGCCTACCCTAGAGTCGACAACTTAATCGACCTTCTCATTAAGAAGACATTAACTAAGCAGAATGGCCCGTAAACTAGTCGGAGCTACAGCTACAAAATGGCACAAAATACTTGGCCATGCAGGACCTGACGCTATTGAGCAGCTTCCTAAGCACGTCAATGGCGCAGAGCTCGAAGAGCTAATTAATGAACGAGCACCGCTTAAAATCGAATGCGAAGTCTGCTCATTAGCAAAGCACACGCAGCAGATCTCTTGAAGACGACAACACGAATTTCCAGCTACTCGACCATTCGAGCGGGTAGCATTCGATATTATTACCCTTGGAGAACCAGGGTACAACGGCGACAGATATATGATGCACTTCTATTGCACGTATTTAAAATTCAATTTTGTATATACCTCTAAGAACAAGGACAAAGCTACTGTCCTACCTACTATTCGCAAGACTTACTAGCTAATTAAAATATGATTCCACCAAGACGTCGTCTTCTTTTGGAGCGATAACAAACGAGCTTTTGGACAGATAGGAGACACCCTGTAGATATAGTGCGCAGACGAAGGCATTACTTTTGAATGCCGAGCCCCGTATACAGAAGAACAAAATGGTGGAGCTGAACGATCTGGACGAACCCTTATGGAACGATTAAGGGCTATGCAGCTGGAAGCGTCCTTACCCCCGTCTTTAGGACCAGAAGCTTTCCTTGCTGCTGGCTATGCGCTCAATCGAACCCCAAATGAGCAACTAGGGTGGAAAACTCCGTACGAGATCGCCTACGGCAAGACGCCATTACTTACCCATATGCACGTATACGGTTGCAAGACCTATATACTGGACAAACGAATCAAAAGGGGAGACAAGCTAGCTCCTCGTGCATTAATTGGACACCTAGTCGGCTACGATTTAACTAATATCTTTCAAATCTGGATTCCGAGTCTCCGTAAGGTTATTCGAACCAGAGACGTTATATTTAACGAGACTTTGTTCTATAACCCTAAGGGTTAAGACATTGACTACCTGCTAAGGGAAGCACTAGAAGACACCCTACAGACAATTAGTCTACTAGAACCTCTCTATGAGGATAAATCTAAGGATGAATCTATCCTATATAGACCTACCTTAAATACAGATTAAACGACTATACCTAAATTAAATAATGCGGCAGAGCCTTATACGAAGGATACTAAGTAGTTACCGACCCCTAGCAGAACGGTATCTCTAGATCTACCAGAAACAAGCACTATACCAGGAGGACTTCAAGACAATATCCTGGATACAATTGAAACAACCCCTTCCTAGCTAAGTTTGCTAGAACCATCTAATACAGCTCTATAAGCTAACAAAGTCTTAGCCGAACCTTCTGCCGACCTTATCCTACCAGAAGGATTAAAAAGAATTTAACGTCAAGCGCATACGACAGCACTAGCCAATCTATCTACCCTATTTGGTTACTACGCTGGATTTGCTACAGGACTAGTAAAGGATATTAACCGAACTAGATCCTCATCTCTATATTGGGACAATCTTCCTCCTAAACTAAAGAATCTTAAAGATCTAAGAAAGCACCTATTAACTACCGGCTTCTAAAAGGCCATGGAAAAAGAATATAATAACCTAAAACGTTAAGGGACATTCAAAATCGTACTAAAGGAAGAGGCAAGCAACGAGCAGATCCTTCCACTAAAATGGGTCTTTAAGTACAAGCTTAACAGCGACAGCTACCTATAGAAGCTTAAAGCTAGGCTATATATCCGTGGAGACCTGCAGATTACCGAAAAAGAGACCTATGCAGCAACCCTAGCTGCTCGAATATTCCGTGCTCTCATGGCTATAGCAGCCGCATTCGATTTGGAAATTTGACAGTATAACGCCGTAAACGCGTTTATAAACGCCAAGCTCAGCAAACTAGTGTATTGCTACTGCCCAGAAGGATTTAATTAAAAAGGATATATCCTAGAGCTACTTATGGCGCTATACGGATTAAAAATCTCACCACTACTTTGGTATAAAGAGCTTACTAGTACCCTAGCCAAATTTGGATTAAAACTAGTACTAGGTACTAACTGCCTATTTACCAACGGACGACTTATTGTCTTCTTCTATGTAGACGATATTGCCGTTCTATTTGCCAAAAAGGATCTTAAAAGACTCGAAGAATTTAAAGCCAAATTACTACACCAATACAAGATCCGTGCACTAGGAGACCTATAGTGGTTCCTAGGAATTCAAATTAAACGAGATTAACCAAGTCGAAAGCTCTGGCTCTACCAAGACTCCTATATCGAAAAGATAGCTAATCAATTCAATATTCAACTAGGTAGATTTCCTAAGTCACTACTTCCTGCTAAAGAACTAACCCCGTCCGACTAGCAGACAAACCCTTAAAGGATACTAGCCTACTAGCAGCGGGTTAGTTCTCTTGCACACCTTGCTGTATTTATAAGACCTAATACTACCAAGACGCATTCTAAGCTGGCCGAATTTCTTACTAATCTAAATTAAAAGCACCTTAATGCAGCAGACCAAGCTATTGCCTACTGCCTTGGAACAAAATCGACAGCTATTAAGTACTCTGGCGAAGCATTTGGAGCATACATCTATTATAAAAACCCAGAAGGAGAAGACGTTACCTTTTACGGAGTATCCGATGCAGCATTTGCGGACAATAAGGAGACTAGACGGAGCTCTCAGGGGTACCTATTTATGCTATTCGGAGGACTAATCAATTGGAAGGCGACCCTACAGTGATCAGTGACTCGTTCAACTACCAAAGCAGAGCTTCTCTCCCTATCTACTGCTGCTGTTAAAATCATCTAGTAGCAATGATTCTTTAAGGCAATCGGCTTTAATTTAGAACGCGATTTTACCCTACTTTGCGACAATATGCAGACCATACGCCTACTAAGATAGGATACACCAAAACTTGATACCAAACTTCGACATATTAACGTCCATCAGCACTGGCTTAGACAGGGGGTCCAAGACAAAAAGATTGACGTCCAATGGGTCCCTACAGACAAGATGCCTGCCGACGGCCTTACCAAGATCCTACCTCGTTAGAAGCACGAAGCTTAGATAAAGCAATTAAATTTGGTGGATATTCGACATCAGATTAATTAACTCCATGCGCGATATTCGCAATATTCGCAATATCCGTAATATCCGCGATATTCACAATATCCGTCATAGTTACCCTACCTGTTTGCTACTCTTAAATTATATCTAAATTTCCTATTTTGGTATAGCTTCTGCCTTCATTTTTATTTTCTACAGCTTTGACTACACCGTAAAATCTGGGGGGGTGTGTAACCGACTACTGGTGCTCTCCTAAACCTACCCTTGACTCACTCAACGACTCGCTCACCTTGACTCGTTCACCGACTCGAGCCACCGACTCGACCACTGACTCGGTCGATGACTCGGTCAATTGCTCCTTTCTTATCTCATTATCTATACCTTCCTCATGTATATATATAGACCCTTTAGACCTCCATTTACAATNAAGTCGCTCATTCAATTCTCCCACACTGCAAAGCTTACACTATGGCATATTCAGTTTTGAAGCTCTTGGAACACGTACACAAAAGCCAGAGCTCAGCAAGGTTAGTTGAATGACGCCTCTACTGTACACTTGCCTATGGCCTTATTCCTTAGGTGCCAAAGGAATGAATTTTGCAACAAAGCTCGAGAGGAAAGTAGCAGAATGGCCCAACAGGTGAACTCTCTTCATGGTCACAATGCGTCCAAAGGCCAAAGATACCCCCAGAGCGGATACCCCCAGGCTGTACACCTTCTAGCTGCCACTGGTCTGCTCCGCCATAGCTAGGGATTGACGAAACATTAGCATGAATTGCGAATTCAACTACTATATACCGCTGACTTTTAGGGTGATATCTTACCTTATCAAAAATCTCCACCTAACGTGCCTTCCACCAGGGACAAGTGACACGGTGCCCCGCACCGCTATTCGAGAGCGCCGGGAGCGGTGACCACTAGATGTTCCTGAGAAGTATAACATGGGCAAGTCGTCGCATACCGGCAAATTAGTTTGAAGCCGCCAATCGTCCTTCAGCTCACCATCCTGATCAAGCTTCACTTGGAGTTGCATGACGTCCCCGCAAGCCTCTTCATAAGTATCCGGACCTGGTCCCTGGGGATGTCCTGGCTGATGAGCGAAATTATAATGAACCAGATCCCTGTAGTCTAAGAATGCGTACGTGCCTACCCATGCGCCGGAAACACCTGCCCAGTCGTCAGGAAGAGAATTCTTGGGTATTAGATTAGGCAGGTTGTATTGGAAACCCCTGGGGGTTCTGAGATGACCGCTTCTTACTGCATCAAAATTACGTATCATAAGGCTTGTTACGGCCTCCAGGACCTGCCAGTTTATTAAGCCGCTCTTATCTTTTTGGAACGGACCGTAGTCTGCGTCGGGCCCAGTCACAGCCCAGTCATAAACAATACCTCTAGCAGATGCTTTGGCTCGCTTGGAGTACACCTCGCGTTCAGTCAGTCCGTAAAGAACGTGTAACTGACTCGCACTCTCCGGGACTCTTTGGCGGGGGACCATAGATCGCGTGAGTGGACGATCTAGATCAGGTATAGCATCAAGAGGTATGGAAAACGGTTCAATATCTGCATGAAAGTCATGAATGATTCTCTCTGCATGAAGTGAAGAGCTGAAGCATCTATTCAGGAAGTCCAAATTCAGAGAAGTTCCTTGCTGCGTTTGGCGGAGGTGAACTTCTGAGGATGAGGCTGTTTCATAAATTTCAATAATGGTATCGGCGGTTTCTCCGCCAAACCATTGTCGAGCTTCTCCACCACTTTCCCGCATCATCTTGAAGGCAAGCAGTCGCCGTCGGAGTTCGCGGTACCAGTCCCATTGGGTCTCCCGGCAGTAGTTCGCAGCGCGGGCAGTGGGCAAAAGAGATTTCCAGGCATCGCGTGGGTCGTCAAAGACTTGCAAGAATGTTGACCGCCATAACACCTGGTTGGTTGGCCGAATAAAGGCATTAGCTTTATGGCATGTGCTCCCAAAGCTAACTAGGTCGCGAGGTTGCAGGAAGGAAAGGATGTTCTCTAGCAGTTCTGGAGCCAGCTCTATGAGCATCCCCGACATATCGGTGACAGTTGACATTACGGTTCCTAGATGGTATCGTTAAGAGAGTTCAAAGAGGTCGTGGTGACACCGTGATCGGCAGGACATTGTACCGGCTCTCGGACTTTATTTGAAACACCGCAAGTTTAACGCCGAAGCAACTGGCTACCCTCTCACAACTCCACGTATCATTTCATCTAGATTCTACAAGTTTGATGCTTTGCCATTAATACAGCGATCTGATATTACACAGGACATACTAGTGATGATCGAGTTCTGACAGTCCCGCCCGCTCATCCACTGGACTACCCCTCTAGATATTAGCCAACCAGCTAAGACTTGGGCTATAACTAAGTCGGGGTCATGGATAGTGCCTGCATGATTCAGTAAATACTATTACTAATTAAGTATTATCAAATCTAACGTTTAGACTAACCGGTAAACCCCTCTAGATATTAGCTAACTAGCTAAGACTTGGGCTATAACTAAGTCGAGGTCATGGATAACGCCTACATGATTCAGTAAATACTATTGCTCATTAAGTATTATCAAATCCAACGTTTAGACTAATCGGTAAACCCCTTATGCTAGAGGCTATTGCGGGTTTGTGACTTGACTCTACATCTAGAAGGTATTCAAAGACCCTCATGATACTTGAAATCTCCCAACACGTCTCTACATCTTTTCTCCGCTCCTCACACCCACGCATCGCTTCCCCAAAGTGAGGGCATTTTTCTTACTCATTTTTCTGCTCTAACTTGTCTAGTAACCACTTAGCTAATTGCGCTCGATACATCTGCGCCTTGAAACCTTCGGATCCTACATAACCTGCCTGTGCGCCTTCTCGTTGCTTTCCATTCATGAGCAAATTCAGACGGTACATGCACCACTCTAATGGCTCATCCCCCGGCTTTGCACCAGAATACCTTCTTGATGCCATAGGTCTCAACCCGTTCCCCAGACGCTAACCAGCCGATCACTAATTTGTGGATTCTGGTGAAAAGTTGGAAAGAGTCTTCGGGAGCGGCAATGGATTGTGTGCCCATGGCAAGCAAGTAGGACAATTGCGAGTGGGGTAATCTGCGTAATTGACCAAACAGCCACGTATAGAAGTTCGGCAGCTGATCGCCACTGCCATTCCGATTGTTAGGGCCGAGGATCAATATTATACCTTGTTACCTGTTATTTATGTGGCTCGCTTACCGTTCGTCCATAGTTCCACTGGTCCATCGCAGCCCGCGCTACCTCCTCTCTGGGTAGCCGTGACGCTTCCAATATAAGGGTTGTAACACAAGGGACAATTAGAATGGCTCGTAAAACTTTTATATTTTCTTTAAGTAGATTGTATTTGATATCTAGATAGTGGCAGCAACGATAAGTATATGAATCAGTTAAAGTGGAGTGGGTATTAACATTATGTATTGATACTTGAATTACTCAAGACCAGTTATGCATGTCTATTCGCATCACATATCCTCTTCACGTTCCAAACCACCAATCCTCTATCTCCGACCACTCTTTCTAGCGTCGGCCAGACGCCATCGTCCCCGAAATCAAGATCATCTAGATTGATATGCTGCCTATAACTCCAAAGCTCTTCCAAAGTAATTTCAGTTCCTGAATTAGGAAGGGTATACGGTTTAAGAAAGTAAGCGGATCTCGGAGCAACTAAATATACTAGCTCCTTGGATTCGGTGATCGATTTTAGAGAAAATTTGTTCTCGCAGGATGTCACGGTTTTCAGCTGCTCCAGCATTGAGGGTCCCGGCATTCCCATCAAATCTTTGGTGGTTAGATACTCATTCTTCCCATTGAGGAGCCAGATAGGTGGACTGTATGTCTTCCACCAAAAGGCGTGCGCGACGTTGGCATCTTCCTTGGCAAGGTGGATTTGCGTGGGCACTATCCCGCCTTGATGGTAGACACCCATCAGAATGCCCATGCAGACGTTGAAGATAATCCATGAGCCTATCCAAACACGAGTGAAGGTTTTGGGGAGACGAATTGAAGATAGAATTAAGGGAATAGCAGGGATCAGGAATCGCGCTTCTTGGTGAGGGAAGAAAGATAATAGCACAACTCCAGAGAGGGCAGAAACGAGTCGCCTTGTTTTGCGGGGATAGAGAAAGAGCAGAGGGAAGGCCGGCCCAAGAAGCTGAGGAAGGTTGACCAGAGCATGCTGGTAAAAAGGATGTAGACCGTGTTTGGCGAGGTTAGTTGAAGCTGTATTGTATATCAAGTTGTTCAACGGTGTGATAATGGGGCGGTGGAATAGTGTCGAGAAGCGAAAGGGACCAGGCGTGTAGAACGTAGTATCAACGCTGACGGCAATGAATGCGGTTAAAATTGCAGAGATTGCTATAAAGACGAGTGAGAATGGTCTAAGAAAAGATGTTAGTGGCGCGCATAGAAGGGGGGCCTACGAAACATACTTTCTCCGAAAATGTGGAAGAAGACTGAGTGCCGGGAAAAGTACGAAAGCAGGAAATGTGATGCGGTTGAAAACACCAATCACTACTAGAAAGCCTAGCACTGCAGAAGCAAACACCCCTGAGCGTTTCTAAAGTCAACCTATTAGTCGTTTGTATATTCAGTAAAAGGCGTCGGTTTGCGCCCACCTTATCCTCTACGATCCGGTCAATCAGCACCAAGGTCCAAGCAACCAGCAACGTTTCCAGCGAGTTGGAGAAGGTATGGGTTTGTAAAGTCCAGGTGACGTATGAGGAAGCTATCAGCAGGATAGCGACGCGATGCTGTCGCGGCGACTGTACCATCTCCAACACGGCCCAGTCTTCCAGAACGATGCTTAGTGTGAGCATCAACACGCGCAAAGTCCAATATCCTACAGATGGTGCGACCTCATCGTATCCAAATCCCTCGCGTAGCCATCGGAGTAGGTACATGGGCGAACCATAGGCGAGCCATAACGGGAACGTGCTACGGATGGGAGCATCGGTGGTGAACTCCCAAGTGAGATGAACAGGGTAAGAGAAAACGCGCCCTGATTAGAGAAACGTGTTAGCACCGTCCAGTGGCAGTGAGGAAGTTTGCAGGCCTACCAGCGATCACCTCCGGACCTTGAAAGTTCTCGTCCGGATGCAAGTAGCTCGGTGAGAGGGCGAAATAGATGCGAACTAGAATCAGCAGAAAATAGGCGAGCCTCCACATCTCGTCGCGAAAGTTAGTTCACAGAAGGTGGAGCAAGAAAAAAGAAATTGCATGGTGTGCTGTCTGGAGCTTTGTAATGCAATGGGAGATAGCTTGGTTGGGAGCTGTTAAGACAAAACGGAAAAACTGCTGCTGACGATGGGATTGGAAAATCCAGCCCGAAATATCTACATTTTGAGTACTGTATATACTTGAACGGCCAATATGGACAAGATCCGTTTTATGTCCGACGCATAATAGCCGCAAACATCCCTTCTTGTCTCTGCATCTGCATCCAGTTCGCCCTGCCTTTGCCTTGGCGTTCTCGGAGTCACGTGCACTCATGAAAGCCGTCTTTCGCAGCGTCTTACGATATGCTCTGCACGCAAAGAATTCATGATCGCAGGCGTAGCCCAACCCCTATATCGGTGGCCTGACAGGTCGGTAGTCTCGAGTGTGATGACTCTGTGGAGGCGAAACGTATTGCTTTGAGCCCGTGGAGTCGATGGTGCTTGTCCAAATCACTTTTCCGACCGAAGAGCTGAGTTCATCGGTTCAGGGCTTTGCGCGCTATGGGGATGACAAGGCTATGCCGCAATATAATAACAAGGCTGGCACCATTTGGGGGATCCGCCCTGCGAATAAGCCCAAATGGGCTTTCTAAACAGGTTTCTTGCAGACTGAGCAGCGAGTTCTCCGGCTTCGGAAATTCCTGTTAATCAAAAATGAAAATAAAAAAAGGCACTGTGCGTTTCATAATAGGTAAAGTTTCTGAAAACAATGGGATAAGAGTCACAAGATAGTCTATTACTGTGGCAAGCACGCAACATTGTCGTCAGGACTTTGCAGTTGCCTTGAGCTAAACCGCTTCCGGACTAACCACACTACTTTGCCTCAGCGGCTTTGACTTCTGCCTTCACGAACCAAACCGCAGCTTCCCATTCACCTCTGGCTTGGTCCATAAAAAGGCTAGCACTGCCTGCCTTCCACTTACTTGTCAACATCCGTTCGACATCCACCCTCGCACACAAACCGCAATCTCTTTACAACTCACAATCAACCGCTTACCTCACACTATCAACCCCACATATCCACAATGGCAGCGGCTTCAACTTCGGCCGCCGATGGCAGCAAGAAGATGATCATACTCACTACCTCTGACAGCGTTGATATGCCCGTCGAGCGTGAGGTTGCAGAGCGATCGATTCTCATCAAGAACTTGCTCGAGGATCTTGGTGGGGAGGGTACAGAGCCTATCCCAATTCCGAACGTATGTCGCATCTGCGCTCTTCTCTATTTATAAATTCGTCGCTAACATCATTTCTATCTCAGGTCAATGAGGCTGTGATGAAGAAGGTCCTCGAATGGTGCGAGCAGCACCGGAAAGATCCTCCGGCGACCCAGGATGACGATTCTGACTCGCGCAAGAAGTCAACGGACATCGACGAGTGGGATCAGAAGTTCATGCAGGTGGACCAGGAGATGCTCTTCGAAATCATTTTGGTACGTCACTTTATCAGCTTTTTGCATACCGTGAGACAAGACTGACACTGCAACAGGCTGCCAACTATCTCGATATCAAGGCCCTGCTCGACGTCGGCTGCAAGACCGTCGCCAACATGATTAAGGGCAAGTCCCCGGACGAGATCCGCAAGACCTTCAACATTCAAAATGACTTCACACCCGAGGAGGAAGATCAGATTCGTCGCGAGAACGAGTGGGCCGAGGATCGTTAAGCGATCGCGGCTCGATTTCTCTCTGGCTCACTCCAATATTAAAGCATGGCGCGGGTATCGTGGCTGCTGATGTGCATAACGATGGGAACGGTTCTTTGCTGGGTGTTCGGGGTCTTTCACTTTCCTTTTTTCTGCCACCGGGACTACTCTCCTAGATTTGCTTTGTACGTTGCGTCGAGGTCCGGCAATCCTCCACCCTCAAGCTCTCGTCTTTTACGTTTTGCTCGATAGCCCCAATTCACTTGGGTTTATTGGGCGGTCGCTCCCAGCTCAGGAAATGTCGTCGCAGCCAGGAGCGAGCGTAAATTCAGGTTATCGGGGTTTTCGGGTTTCGATATTCCCTGCAACACAGCGCCAAGCCTTAGCTTGCCCAAAAGTAAAACTTAATTTTTGTTGGTTCCTTTGCTGCCTGGGTGAGAATTTGCGACCAATAAATTTAGCGATCTTATAAGGGGCTTCGTTCAACGCCGGATTTGCAATGCGTACCAATAATACCAGGATTTAGAAGAGGCACGTGCCCGCTGGCCATAGCGGCTTGAATCTTTCCAGAGGAACCAGTTATTATTTTTTGAGCTTCCAAATGCTGTAGGATGTAATTTTATATACATTGATTCTACACGGCCAATTACTTACAATTACCCTAAATACTTCTATAATCTTTTCTACTCTTACAACGCCCCCCCAAGCACCGTAACAACCCACATGGCCAACCTCACACCCACCCCAACCTTCCTCTCGGGCCTCTCAAACTCCTCTCTTCCCACTGTCTTGGCCCACTCCTGCAACCACCGCTCCTCATCCCCCATCCTCTTCTTCAGTCCCTCATCCCCCGTGACCACCATGACATTCGCCTCAATATCCAACGAATAGCTGCGCTTCGTATAATTACTACTCCCAACCAGCGTCACGCTCGGCGCCGGCTCCCGCGGCAGCGTGACCCACAGGCCCTTGGCATGGTACGTCCAGCCGCCGGGCTCGTTGACGGTGCCGCGACGCCACTCCTTCAGCTCGACCTGCGCGTCCAGCCCCGCGCGCCGCACCGCGTCCAGGAACCGCCGTGCCAGCAGCGTGTAGGCTGCCGGCAGCATCCCGGACACGCCCGGCGAGCCGTAGAACCCGTTGGCGTAGGGCGAGGCGGCGATGACGGTGCCGCGCGCTGGTGCGGTTGAGAGGAGCAGCCGGCGGAGGGGGGGTGACATGTTGAAGTAGCCGGCGGTGAAGGTCCAGCTGCTGTTTGCGAAGGGGGCCGTGCGTAGCGTGTGGAGGAGGGTGTGTAGGGCTAGGAGCTCGGTGGAGGCGTCTAGGGTTAAGAGGGGCGTGAACTGGAGGAGGGGGTAGATGAGGGTACTTGTTGTGCTGAGGGCGGGTCTGGGGGTGCGGGGTGGGGAGAGGAGAGGCGCGAGGAGGGTGGTGGCCTGGATCTTGAAGCCGGAGGGGTTGGAGAGCGGAGACGGGCCTGGGTTGCTGGGCGGCCACGTCATGGTGTAGCCGGCCGGTGAGGGGGAGGGTGAGATATGGTAGCTGAGGCTGCAGACGGTGGAGTGGATTTTGTGGAAGTAGGAGGTTATCTCTGCGGAGGAGAAGATGTGGTACCGGTCTTGTCGGTTGGTGAAGTAGTCGTTCGAGAGGTTAGCTCTGGAGGATATTAGCTGTTCGGGGTCCTTATATTGATGCGGGCTGTGTGGTAATGGCATACCCGGACATGATCAGCTCGTCATCTACGCCATAGAGCTTCATATGCTGGAGTCCCCATCCTTCATTGATGCGGCGAGGGACCATTTTCTTGCGCAGACCGGTGAGATTTGGGGTGTGGAACATGCATATTTCTACTCTCTGTGGTCCGAATTCCGCTACCAAGGGAGCAAGGAGAGAGGCACATGATGGATCTGGCGTTTCTCGGGTCCCTCGTAGAGCATCTGTTAGAAAAGATACTTGCAGCTCCGGATTTCTTCTTAGTGCTTCGCGAATTGTGGCGATCTAAAGAATATTGAGTTGCCGGGGCGCAAAAGGGGATTGACTACCCGTACCAATTCATGTTCGGTTTTCCCAATGTAGAGGGTTGAGAGATATATCCTTCTCTCGGCTTTTGATATTTTAGCCTATATCAGTCAATTAGACATAAAATATTTGGGAAATTACTAAGACCAACGGATGGTTCAGAGGACTCCGTGAGCGATACTTGAACACGAGGTGATAACTTTTCATAGTTCGAGGGAGATGAATATAAAACAAAAGAGAATGTGGCGATCTAAAAACCAGACAATAAACTTTTATATCTCCCTTAACTCAGGGATTGCTAGATGCGGACGTTTTGTGAAATTATTTGATGTTTTAATGAAAATCCGGAAACAGTTGAGCTGACCTTGAGAGCCTCATAAAATTCTGCCGGGGACTGTAATATCTGGATTTGTGTCGGCTGAACCTCAAATCTAGGTGATATCTTGTCCAACTCTGTGGTAATGGTCCCCAGTAACGAGGTCCCTGACTGGGGCATAGGAGGCGTTGTAGGAGGCGCGCTCGATGTTGAATATTTCCTCGAAGCTCTCCGGGCGGATGCTCGACACCCGAACGCAAGGACACTCCTTGGTCTTGAGTATCTTACAATGCTCCGTACTATCATTCTCTTCAGGAAAAAATCAATGAAAGCAATTGTAGATTTGATTATTTTGGATGTTTTTCAGGTTTCCACGGGTTCGCATCGGGAATTGAAAATGCGCTAACTCCTATTCGTTCACGCTAAGGCATTCTTGGCACCTTCTCAGACCATCGTAACGGCTCGAGGCCTCAGAGAACAACACTCAGCGCCATGTCTACCTTGCTGAGGACGTTGCGGAATCTCCGCCGGATAGGCCTCAAGGTGGGTAACCTCATAGCTGCGCTGTTATTTCCGTTTCTGACTTCGTCGCTCTTGTAGGAATACGGCCACCAACTTCAGGTATCGCACTCTCCGAGACTTACGTTTCCCATGAGCAATTGATACTTATTTATACCGCTTGGTGATGTAGAACATTGGTCTGTAGTTCCTTTGGCAAACGTGCTTCAAGTGGGAAGGCTAACGTGGATTAAAGGCGATACCAAAGCCGGAACATTCATCGCAAAAGACCGATATGGCAACAAGTACTACGAGAATCTGGTCGAAGAGCTTCCTTGTCAGTCCGTACAATCTTTTATATCATGACGCACAATTGACCGTACTGCGCAGTGAGAACACGATGGGTGGACTATAAGGACAAGGAATATGATGCGTGAGTCCTTGAATTTGACATTGGCATCCATTAAGCTAATGCTGAATCTTTACAGAGCACAGATAGAACCAGGCTGGTATGAGTAGCAGTCTCATACTAATTTGTCTACGCTCAACAGCTGACTCCCTGCTAGGCACGCCTGGATATCTTACATGGTTGACAAACCACCCACGGAAGATCCTATACTTCAAAGGAGGGTTCGTGACTGGGAACCGAAGGAACACCGACCGACATTGACTTTGAGCCGCTCAGGATACAAGCCATATAGCACGTAGGTTAAATTGATATCTTGCTATAGCATGAAGCTGACAACCCTCTAGAACTAAAAACAAGTACTTCCCATGGATACCTGTCGCAAAGGCGCGCCAGTAAGTTTCTGCGCATGGCTTAGGCATCTGTGTGGGGCTTGTAAATAGCTAGAAATGTATATTGGTTTGATTTGAAGATCAATTGCAACAGTCATATCTATTACACCATGGCTCAAGTGCTTTTTATCAGTTACACTCTGTCGTATTCTTCCCCCCATCGAATGCGAAGCGCAGATACAATACGGGGAAGAGCGATTTGAAGAGAAAAAGGCGGTCCTAGTCTACGCTACTTCATCTCCGCCCTTTTAAACTTTGGAATTGATCATACCAGAACTTGCAGCGTCTAGCTTCGGCACGAAAGTCAAACAGGCATAGTCAAAGTTTGCTGCGCCGTTGAAGTGCTACGCAAAATATGGCCCGCGCGCGAACACTAAAAACATCAACACGCGTCTCTACCATTGTACCTCTACGCAAAATGCCGCTCTGCATGCGAGGGCCTTGCTGGAAAGAATACCTGGATTGTATTAGGCGACGATATAGTCAATATATATCAATTTGGGGCTTTATTATCACGATATTGACGTGCAATTGCTTGATTAAATCTACAGCTTCATTTTGCCAAGGCGAGTCTTGATCCAGGCGATCTGGTTGGTTCGCTTACCGTAGCACCTTTATCAACGGCGCATGGGATAACTACAACAGAAAATTCAAAACTTGGTTGTTACCCTGTTAGCTGCAGCCATGATCTGTATGTAGACAACCGCGGAAGCGGAAGGTCATAAGGGGTACGCCGCCATGCACAATGTGCAGCGATAATGTAGAGGCGGGTCGTGAGTCAGAGCGGTGTGCTTATTTATGCTCGTGGTGCCTTAGGAGTTCGATTTTAATAAACTTCTTCGGAGGATTATAATTCGCGCTTCGTCCTCCGCACCAAACGAAAATCATTCTACAGCACCCAGGCGCGTCCGGTGGTTAGCGTGTTTTGTTAACTTTCCCTTAAAACAGTAAAAATACCAAAACTTCCCTTATGGGGAGGTCGTGCAGGCGTGGCTGCTCTAATCACTGGAGGTGAGAGGATGCTGTAAACCCTTGGCCGGTGCACGTCCCTTCAGTTCCTGCCTCTAAAAGACGTCACCCGAGCAGCCGTTTTACTAGTCGGAGGCGCAAAGGACCACCGAGTTCGCCTTCCCAAAGCACCCAAGCAATCGGTGAATCGCTGCAATTTCTTCCCATTCCCTTCGCCTATTCATCTCCACATCTAAATGCGCTCCTCACGGTATTTATGACCAATTGCCCCAACACCAGCCGATGAGGACTCTGTCCCACTAATACAGAGCTCTCGGTGGTGGGCCATGTTCGCCCATTGTAAGCTCCCAATATGGGAGCGTGATGATTTCTCACGATGTTTTGAGCAAGAGTATGCGCCAGCTCCATCATTATGGACAATTCTCTGCTAATGCGATGATTTTAAAGCTATCTTCAAACACTATTCCCGCTTATCGTCTGCGACGCATCGCTCCTTTACCTGTCCCTCCAACTTTACCAGGCGGCAAAGCGGTCAAAAACTTATTCCAAATATTGCTTAGTAGACGACATGAGTCACGGTTATGACGGTTCTGTTTCTGCGGGCTACCGGGATGGCTCTACTTATGATGAGGATGACAGCGACACGGATACCGATGAGTTTGAGCGAAACGAGCGCCTTGCTCTTCACCCCACCATCAGCCGGCGGACAGAGTCCACAATGGAAGTCAATAAGCCACGGGGCGAAGTTCTGGTTGTAGTCATGGAAGAGCTGGCAGTCTTGGCCGAATTAGGTCTGCATATCGCGGTGCTGGTGACTGGAGCATGGGGCCATCGGGGAAGGACGGCAACAATTGCAAGTGTGGCCGTTTGGGCATATATCGCAGTCCTAGCATCCTTACGCTTGCTATTTTCAAGTTCGAGCAGATACTCCTTTCCCAGACTTTGGTATCATACGGCCTTCATCTACGGATTTCAGTGGGTCTTTATCACTTTAATGTTTCGCTCAGCAATCATACATCCTCGGTCGGGTCTTTCCCAGAAGCTAATTATCGCTGATTTTGCGTTAACAACTCTACTTTCCCTAATTGCATTAAATTCTCGAAAGGGCAACAAGGCTGTGGAGCTGGAATATGAAGGGGATATCGAGCCCGCTAGAGAGCAAATCGCAAGCGTTCTATCTCTTGCTACTTTTGCATGGGTAGATGCTATTGTCTGGAAGGGGTTCAGAAAGACCTACGAACTTACAGACGTTTGGAATCTTGTTCCTAAAGACAAAGCGGGAACAGTGCTTGCCAACTACCATCAAGTTGAAAAGACTTCAATCCTTGCGTGGCATCTTCTCAAGTACTTCAAAAGAGGCCTTCTAATTCAAGCTGCATGGGCTTGCGGTTCGGGATTCTTGACTTTTGCGCCTACCTTACTTTTAAAGGCTATCTTGGAATATGTGGAGAATCCGGAATATACTCCTCGTAATGCCGCCTGGTTTTATGTGATCCTGCTCTTCGTTTCGGGATGCGCTTCAGCTCTGGCTGATGGGCAGGCGCTTTGGCTAGGTCGCAAAATTTGCATTAGACTTCGCGCTGTCATTATTGGAGAGATTTACGCAAAGGCATTAAAACGCAAAGCATCTGCGGGTACAGACAAGATCCTAGGCGAAGAAAAGAATAAGGCAGATGATGAATCTAAGCTGAAAGGCCTGAAGAGAATGATGACATTTGGGCGGCGCAAGAAGAAGACAACTGAAGATGTAAAAGCTGGAAGCCAGGAGACGGAGAAAGCTGACTCTCAAGTTACTACTGGAACAATCATTAATCTTATGGCAGTAGATGCCTTTAAAGTCAGCGAGATCTGCGCTTATCTCCACTTTCTTTGGGCAAACACTCCAGTGCAGGTCATTGTAGCCGTCGTATTGCTTTACCAAATCCTCGGATACAGCTCCATAGCAGGCATTGGCATGATGGCATTATTATTACCAGTCAATCTCTTTATTTCCAAGCGATTTGCCAGCATTCAAAAGCTTATTCTCGCTGCGACTGATGCCCGGATCCATACTACGAATGAAGTTTTGAGCAATATCCGCATTATCAAGTACTTCGCTTGGGAGCAGCGCTTCTTAGGTCTTGTCAACGAAAAGCGCGCGGTTGAGCTTGCTCATTTGCGTAGGAGATATATACTATGGGCCGTAGCCGCGACTGTCTGGTCTGGGGCCCCTGTGCTTATCACGTTTCTATCATTCTTCGTATATACGATGGTCGAAAAGAAAGATCTTATTCCTTCCGTTGCTTTCACCGCGCTTTCGCTCTTTCAGATACTGAGGATTCCCCTGGACCAGTTGGCAGATATGGTAGCTCACGTCCAAGAGTCAAAAGTATCTGTCGATCGAATTGAGGAATATTTGAGCGAGCCGGAGACCGAGAAATATACCCAACTCAATACCAAGGACCTCGATAATCATGGAGAACCTATAATTGGATTTGACGATGGCACCTTCAGCTGGGGTGGGAAAGGCCTGGAAGACAAAGCTGCCGCGGATGCTTTCAAGCTAATGGACATTGACATCAGGTTCCACGTCAATCAACTAAACGTTATCGTTGGGCCAACCGGATCTGGAAAGACGTCTCTTCTAATGGCTTTACTAGGAGAGATGACCAGATTGAAAGGCAGCGTATACTTACCTGGCGGGTGTAGCCGAGAGGACCTGAGAGCCGATCCCGAAACTGGCTTAACGGAAAGTGTTGCGTATTGTGCGCAGCAAGCATGGCTTGTCAATGATACTATCAAGGAAAATATTGTGTTTGCTAGCTCCTGGGATTCAAAGCGGTATAAAGACGTCATCGTAGCGTGCTCGTTGCAAAGGGACCTCGAAATCCTTGATGCTGGCGATCAAACACTCGTTGGGGAAAAGGGTGTCACTCTATCAGGGGGACAAAAGCAACGGATATCGCTCGCTCGCGCATTGTACAGCAAAGCCCGCCATGTTCTCCTCGACGATGTACTCAGCGCCGTGGACTCTTACACAGCAAAATGGATATTTGACCAGGCACTCTTAGGACCATTAATGTACCATCGAACTTGTATTCTTGTAACACACAGTGTAGGCCTGTGCTTGCCTCACTCGGAATACGCTGTGGTCCTTGATAGAGGTCGAGTTACTGCTCAGGGTACTCCAAACGAAGTAATAAATTCTGGAAAACTGAGCGAAGATCTTTCCAAATCCAGACCAGCATCGAGAGGACCTTCCAGAATACCCTCCGGAATTTCCTCAGATTCTGGCGGTGAAGAGGCCACAGGCGAGAACAGTCATCCAGACAGTACCGTAAATGGGGCTGCGAACGGATCTGCAAACGGTACTGCCGACCCGAAGAAGACGCCAGCCAGCAATACTCATGAAGAGAAAAAGGCCGAAGGTGGCGTTAAGTTGAGCATTATCTTCCTATACCTACGATCTATGGGTTCTTGGTATTACTGGCTCGGTGCGGCAGCAATTTTTGCTGCCCAGCAGTTCTCTTCCGTTGCAACCAATGTTTGGATTCGCACATGGGCTAATGCCTATGCTGACAAGCGGGTCAGTTTCCAAGGCGTTCACCACAACTCTCCAGTCACTCATGTCACTGGCATCACAGGTCTAGGCACCTGCTTAACTAGTGGAACATGCGCTTGGAACATGCCATTTTTCACCAAACCGCAAGCTCCTCAATATTCTACCCAAATAACTTTGGAACCTTCAAGTGTCAATGCAGGATACTTCCTAGGGGTCTATGCCATACTAGGCTTGGTTTTCATGCTCATCACTCTTATCAGAGAAGGCATCTTGTTCGGCGGGTCACTAGCGGCATCTCGGAGAATACATCAACGTCTTATGGAATCAGTGACCCATGCTAAGTTTCGTTTCTTCGACTCAACACCCCTTGGTCAGCTTATGAATAGGTTCTCTAAGGATATCGAATCTGTCGACCAGGAGATAGCTCCAGTAGCAGTTGGTGTGGTACACTGCCTTGCATCTATCATTACCATTGTTATACTAATATCCGTCATCACGCCTGGCTTCCTCATTGCTGGAGTATTTATCACTATTCTTTATGTTTTCATCGGCAAATTTTATATTAATTCGTCCCGGGATCTCAAGCGTCTCGAGTCAGTCAACCGGAGCCCATTGTACCAACAGTTCGGAGAGACTCTTTCCGGAATGACAACGATTCGCGCATATGGAGACGAAAGACGCTTCATTCGAGAAAACCTCAACCGCATCAACACTCAACATCGGCCATTCATCTACCTCTGGGCGGCAAATAGATGGCTCGCTTTCCGAGTGGATGTCGTTGGTGCTATGGTTTCGTTCTTTGCCGGCATATTTGTGGTTCGGAGCGTGGGCAGCATTGACGCTGGTGCAGCAGGCCTTGCCATGACGTACGCTGTAACTTTTACTGAGAACGTATTGTGGTTTGTGCGACTCTATTCGGCCAATGAGCAGAACATGAACTCGGTCGAGCGAATCAAAGAATATCTCGATGCCGATCAAGAAGCTGCACCCATCGTTCTAGACAACAGACCGCCAGTCAATTGGCCAAGTAAGGGCTCTGTCGAGTTTATAGGCTACAGCACAAGATATAGAACGGACTTTAATTTGGTTCTTAAGAAGATCACGTTTAAAATCCTTCCCGGGGAAAAGGTCGGGGTTGTCGGGCGTACAGGAGCCGGGAAGAGTTCTTTAGCACTCGCTCTTTTTAGAGCTCTTGAAGCTGAGGAGGGCAAGATTCTGATAGACGATGTTGACATAGGGTTAATCGGACTACAAGACTTGCGGGAGAATATTGTCATGGTACCGCAAGGTAAACGTACTCAAAATATTACTGAGTCTTGAATGGCATGCTAACATAGTCCAAGACCCCACTCTATTCACCGGCACAATACGCAGCAATCTTGATCCTTTCGGTCTGTTTACAGACGAAGAAATCTTCACCGCTCTGCGTGAAGTCCACCTCATCGGCGCAGCAACTTCTCCGACCACAAAAACACCCGAGCCTAGCACTCCTACCGCTAGGACGGCTCCGAATCCCCTTGAGTTTGCTAAGTCAAGTAATGTCAACCCACCAAAAGCCACAACCACAAACCCGAGCAGCATCACCGCCACAACCATCTTCGAGCCAACCGACAGCGGCGACACCACCATCTCGATCCCCAACGGCACTGCAACAGATATCGCGAACTCCAAGAACGCAAACGCCATGACAGCGGACAACAAAAACCCGTTCTGGAACCTCCTCTCACCCGTCTCCGAATCCGGCTCCAACCTCTCCCAAGGCCAGCGGCAACTCCTCTGCCTCGCGCGCGCGCTGCTCAAGGCGCCGAAAGTGCTCCTCATGGATGAAGCAACCGCCTCGATCGACTACGCGATGGACGCTAAGATCCAGGAGACGATCCGCGAGATCAAGAACACGACTATCACCATTGCGCACCGTCTGCAAACGATTATCGACTACGACAAAGTACTCGTCCTAGACAAGGGTGAGGTGGTCGAGTTTGGCGATCCGTGGGATCTGATCAGGAAAGAGGAGGGCGTGTTGAGGGGTATGTGCGAGATGAGTGGTGAGTTGGAGACGCTGGAGAATGAGGCGAAGAAGGCGTGGGAGGGGAGGAGACTGGTGGATGATAGCTAGCTGGAAGAGGTAGAGTGTGTTCTGGAAAGCTGAGATTGTGAATGAGAAGTGCGTAGAGATGCAGCTAGGCTTAGCTGGTATTTCAATTTGTTTTTTGTAGAGGCGTATGGAGAGTACCGGTGCTTTTATGCATAGCATGCGTGTGCCTCATGATACTAGTCGTGAGAGGTGAGATTGCGTTACTTGAGGTTTACTAGGTAGTGCATTGTAAATGGAGTTAGGAGTTTGGAAATTTGAATATCGGTATTGCATATCACATCTCTGTTTCCGTCATTCCATTACGAGAAGTAGCAGGTAGGTCAATCAATGGGTTTCATAATTGGTATATTAGAGTTTTGAGGACTAGTTCAGCGCTCTTATCAATATTATCAGTCGCTTATACTAGTCGTTCGTATATTTATTTAGGGTAGCGGGATAGAGTAATAACTTAAAATATAGGCGTCGCTCCTATACTTAAAATAAAGGCCGTATTTAATAGATCAATTTAGGGCGTAGAAGAGAGTTCTTATAAATCTTATAGTAGCCTATTTATAATAAATAGCCGGCTATTATCCGTATAAACTTCTATAGTAGTGAGTTTAAGTAATAGCTAACTATTTACTCCTAGTCCTACCTACTAGTATATTTAATCTAGTCCTTACTAAACTCCTTTTAGCTCTACTGTTTTAGCGTTAGCGCTTTACTTAATACAAGTCTTCTATAAAAAGACGCCAATATATTAGAACGCCTTAGTAACCTACTTCTACACCACCTTGTCACATCTCGTTGTAAGTGCGTGTCGATCAAGCCTCCTACTAGCCGTATGTAGATCGATCGCCGATATCAAATGGAAATATCCGAACAACCTCAACTCGTGATGCGACCGCGACGCCTTTAACGCCTTTGACTCATTTTCTTCAGCTCTACAATTAGGTGCTCTCCCGGTACGGTCGTAATAAGGCTCTTTTTAATTTTATATTACTAACTAATATTTATAATACTTAACGCGTTTCTTTATATAGAAAGACTTATACGCCTCTTTAAGCAGCCTTATCCGTAATAGTAGAGGTTATAATAAAGTAGAGAGGTGGTAACGGTGGTGGTAAGCGGTTGGGTAAGTAATTGGGTTAGAGGGACGACTTAGGGGACAACTTAGGGGACGACTTTTAGCAGGTATGGCGAGCTTAAGGTTATATAAAAGGACAGTATATTGCTCTTATTAAAATTAGCCCTTTTTACACTAAAATCGATTGTTTCTAATACTAATCTATATACACTTCTTTAGATATAGCCTCCAACGAGAATTTAGACGAAAATTAACCCCTAAGTACGCCTCCCCCTACGTATTCTCCTACCCTTCCTCCCTTATATACTAAACGCAATATTTAGCTAAATTAAAGAGCTCTACCTAGCTTTTCTGATATTGTCTTCCATTTAATTTTGCTTTTTTAGGCCTTTACTAGACCTACTTTTAATGCAACTACAATACCTGATACGGCCTTACTAGATATATCTACAGCACCGTTTTTTTCCTCCCCTTAGTTATCTCCTTCTCCTTAGGTATCTCCTTTTTTAATACCTAATTACTAGGAGCGCCAAGCTTATAATTAAATTATTTAGGACACCTTATATAAAGCCTAGAGAGAGTTATAGCATAAAGACTAGAGGATTAAGTAATACTACCGCTATATTAATAAGTATTGGCAGAGCGTAATTGCACAGGCGCGCGATCTTTACTAACGTGGCTCCGTACCATACAAAATATAGTATATAATTAAGGCCTTCCGAAACGTTCTCTCTATGCCTTTTATTACTATCGCGACTACTTTACAAGAGCCTCTATTAACTGTATACGCCATCTATAACGAGCCATTAACTCTATAACGTAGTGGCTTTAGAAATCGCCTTAGGTACGATATGCTTACACGCTAACGCTTAGTTAACTTTATTAAATCTTATAACTAGGCGCGTACTGCCACCTATGCTAAGCTCTCTGCTAAAATAGGACTCTACGCTTCTAACTTTATAATTAGGCGATTGCTAAAAAAGGAAGGCTTTTAGCGATATGTTACTTACCTGAAGCTATAGCTTACCTAAAGGCAGCGCTAAGAGCGACTTGTATTCGCCTACTAGGTAAGCTTATAAATAATTAAAGACTAGTTTAAGATTATATAGATAAACGAATCTGCAATATACCGTAGTGGCTACTAGCGTGTTTTTATAACTTAACGGCCTTACGAACAATTTTACCCCTACTGCCTTTGGCTAAGACTTCGCAATATACCTTATATAATAATTTGGGCTTACTTTACGGGTGTTAAGAAAGGGCCTCTAGTTTTTTGGAATAAGTAGGAATAGGGCAATATTACGGCTTAAGGCTTCTAAGATCACATTTACCTAAGCCTAAAGAACTTCTACGACTACTATAATAGGGAGTATTATATATATATTAACGCCCCCTAGTTATTTAATTCTACCTTATCTATTATATAAATAGACGGCGCACCCGTACATAGAGCTTGATCCACTATAGCTAGATTCGCGGCTAACTAAATTTAACTTCTTAATTGGCCTCTAAATAGCCCTAATCTTAACCTAATTAAAGCTCTTTAGAAGATAATAAAGGAATAAATTGCCTAGCGTCGCAATAAGCCTTGTACGGAGGAGCAGATGCAATAGGCAATTTAAAAGGAATAGGATAAGATTACGGAAGAAGATCTATACCGACTCGTTATATCTATAAGGCAACGCGTACGCGATATAATTATAGCCGAAGGGGGCATAACTAAGTGGTAGATTTAGGTGAGAACTTAAAGGAATTGAACACTTTTTTTAGCAATTTGACGATTGCTTAATTGCTTCTCTATAGAAATCAGTATATAGGCAAAATCCCTTACAATTGCTTGATTTAAAAAGCTTCATTTAATTTTAATATAGGCGTCTTTCTAAGCGTGCTGATCCGTCGGAGATTAACCCTATTTTACCTAGTAAGACAGATAGCGTTCTCCGAATGATTAGCAGCGCTAATAAGGCACTTACAGCGAGATGCGCTAGGGTGGTGTACTACGAGTTATATAAGAAGGCCACCTTATAGCCCCTAGCGCTGCTCTTAATTAGGCAGATATTATACTACGCTAATTACTTATTAAAGTTTAGAAATAGCTGGTTACTAAGGTCCTAGCTGTTACAGCGACTTAGTTAATCAAGGCACGAGCGCCGTAAAGAACGTATGCAAGCCTGTACAATTGGTAGTCTATGGACTTAGATATTAAGATAAGGAGTAGAAGGTGGAAAAGGACACGTCTATATACATATGCCAAGGCTTAAGCGAGCCCCCTAACTAGATCCGTTACGGTGCCGTAACACTAGCGGTATAAAAGGTAGAAAGCTAGCCTATTAAGTATATAAATAAGCGGCTTCTTATTATATAGAGCCCTAATAGTCTTAAGGCGGCTATACTAGTTTTACTTACTAGTATGTATAGTAAATATTAGGGATATATAGCGCGTAGGGCCTTTGCCCTTAAACTTAAAGGTAAATAGGTTTAAGATTTTAGTAGAGTATCTATTAATACTATAGGTAAGTATATAGTAGCCTAGTAGAATATTTATAAGCGTATAGAGGTAGTATTCTAATAAGGAGTCTCTAGGCCTATAGTTTACAGTAAACGCTCTTAAACTTATCCTTTATATATTTATTAAGTAGTATATCCTTACCCTTATCTATAAACTGCGTCTTATTATACTATATACCTCTCTACTATAAACCCTTTAGATACTCTTTAATATTATTCTCTTATAGGGACTAGTAGCTATTTATTTTATAGTCTTCTATACCTAATAAAGGTCTATTAAGGTAGTAATATAGCCGTAAACTAAGCGCTAGGAGAGCTGTGTCTTATCCTAGAGTATATTATTGCTAGCCTTATAGCTTTTTACTTTTAGTGGCCGGTCTATAACCTCCTTAATAAGAAAAAGGAGTAGCTTTTCTTTTATAACGGTATCGCCGTTATCCCTTATAACGTTAAAATGGGTCCTTAAGTTATCGATAAGAACTAACCAATTAGATTAGCTAAATTTAGTACCCGTGCTTAGAAATATAGTGGTCCTAATTAGAGAGGTTCGAATTTAGGCAATAGTAGGGCTTAGAAGGAGCTGTTTTGCAGTCTTATTTAGGAGGACGTCGCATTAAGTCTTCTAAACAAGGCCTATCTTAATTCTAGCACGATTAAAAGGCATAGTGGTGGTATAATGGATAATTGAATTCTATATAGATATATGCGTTAATTTAAAAATGGTGTTCCTATACGGACTACCTACTTTAAAGACCCTAATGTTGTAAGGGATAGTACTACTTCCGCTTATAAAAGGCCTAGAAAGACGCGCGTTAGCTATAAGTATACTGCTCTATAAAGTACTTACCTACCTACCTTAAACTCTTTCTACTTCGGCTTATAATTTAAAGATATATTTTTAGGCCTCTTGGCATATAGAAGGGCGAGGATACTCTACGCGTTAGCGCGTAGTTTGGCATTATTCGCGACATTAGGGGGTCTTCGGTTACAACTCTATATTCAATATAGAGGCTCCATATTGTACAGTAATATGCACGACCAGCTTCACCCCCCCTTTAGCGAGTTGCAGATTCGGTACGGGCATCCAATTTCGCCTGATTGCCACCAACTATGCATAGTAATTGAAGCGAAGTCAAGTGCCTGGTTGCTGGGGGCAATTAAATTAAAGCTACGTATTTAGAACTTGCCTGGCTTACTAAAGTTTCAATATTAATCCAAAATCGTGTTATAAAATCGTTAATTTGCCTTTAATATAAATCCTCCTTTAAAACGCGTAACGGCTTAATTAACGGGTATATCTTCTTACCCTTAACGAAATCGACAAAGCCTCCTTCCTCCCTCATTATATACGCCTCTACCTTCGTAAAGTTCTTACTAGGGTACCCTATAATAGCTACTAAGACGTAAATATAACACTATTCGGCCAGACTTTACATTAGAGGAGCTTAAGAAAATAGAAAATGATCTAAAAGCTATAAATAAGGACAATAAGGAAGATATAAAGGCTTAGCTTAACTATATATAAAGATAATAGACTTTTTATACGCAAAGCTAGCAGGCTTAATTAAGGCTATATAAGTCACTATATTTAATATAGGATTCTACCTACCTATAGTTAAATATGCCAATACCGCAATATTAAGCTACAGCCTCATAGGCAGCTGCTTAAGCTACTTAAGCTACTTAAGCTCCTTTAGCTTCTTAGTCTCCTTTATAAAATATAATTAAAGATAAAAAAAAAATAACTCTACTACCTTACCTATATATAGAGAGTAAGATTAATAATATAGGAAGAGCTAGCGGCGGCGTATTTATTACTTATAATTATAATATATTGGTTTAATATTTAAAGGAGCCGGCGTTTATTAAAACTCTTATTAATATAAGCCTTTAATATTATAATCTTTAGCAACTTAAAGTCTTTTCTATTTATAAAAGGGAGCTATATTATTAAGAGTAAGGTATTTATATTAAGCTCTAGCTAATTAGGGTAAAGGTTAATACTTAGTATATAGGCGTTCGCGATATTAGGTTTATATAAGGGGACTTTATAAATAGGGGGCTATAAGGACACGATTATAAAATAGAACAGACTAGTAAGAGAGACAAATCCTTAAAAAGGTAAGGCCTTTAAGATTGTAAAGACTATATACTATAGGTACGTACCTTTAGTACGTAACTAACGACCATCTAAGGGGCGTCCGGGGGTTGTCCTAAGGGCAACCTAAGGTAACTACAATAATATTCCTTATATTACCCCCCCCCTTCTTATAGTTAGCCCCTAATTACTATTACCTTATAGTAGGGAGACTATAAGGGCTTATCCCAAAAGAGGTTTAGAGAAATATTAGTATACTACTATATATTATCTATCTATCTAACCCCTACTTTAAACTCCTAAAAAACCTTAATAAGGAAAAAATATAACTAAAGAAAAGATATAAGGATTACTAGGAAACCTATTAAAAGCCTACTAAAAGCCTACTAGTAACTACCTAGGCTAACCCATAGATTTTTATACAACTTTATTTTTAAGCCTTTATACCAATTTACAATTAATTACAAGTATTATAGGTAATTTAGTATTCCTAATATAGTTCTACAGAACTATTTAATATATAGCTTAATATATAGGGCCTTAGCTTACTATTGTCTTTAACTATTAAGATATAATCTATAATTTATAATCTATAATCGTTTCTTATAATCCTCTACATCACTAATATATTGTTATTATATTTACCCTTAGGCTATTAAATACGGCTAAGGTATTAATTAGTTAATTAAGGAGACTTATCTTCTAAGATTTAGTATATATACTTTTAAATCTAGTGGTCCTATGCTGTATATTTGGCGTAGCTCTACTGCCTAGTAAATAGGAGGAACACTTTATAATAGCACCTATAGCTATTATATAATTATTAAGAACGTCTATAACATTACCCTTTAATACCGTAGTATTATTTAGGTATAATTTATCCTATATACACCTTTAATTAATATCTTAATTGCCTTTTTTTAGCCGCGGAATTAGTTTTTATAAAGAAGTAATAGTTAAATAATATATACTTATATTTCCTTCCTTTTAAATAACGCTATTATAATAGAGTTATATTAGTAAGATTACGGCTATTTACTAAAAGGGTATTAAAAGGTAAAGTATAAAGATACCTTACTTATTAAGCTTAATCCTTTTCCTTAATACCTTACTTCCTATTACTAACCTTCGTTTAATTTTAGACGTATCTTTAATATATTATTAAGATTTTCTTCTTTTTTATTATTAATTTAATAACGTATTCTACCACCGAGCCGGCCACCCCACCGAGCCGGCCACTTCAAAATACACCAAAAAGCCGATATTTTAATCTTAAATATCTCAACCACTACTTAATAATATTTTTTAAAAATTTAAATATAAGCTCTTATATACCTATTTTAGTACTTATTACAATATAAGAGTATGCGCTTTGGTAGTTGTTAAGATATTTAGAAATATCTCTATTTTTAACCCCTAAACTCTATATTATAATAACCACTAAGCTGCACGCTCTAATATTATAATATATACTAAAATAGGTATATAAAAGCTTATATTTAAATTTTTAGAAAATATTATTAAGTAGTGGTTGCGATATTTAAGATTAAAATATTGGCTTTTTGGTGTATTTTGAAGTGGCCGGCTCGGTGGTAGAATACGTTATGCCTCTTTATTCTCTTACTAACTGCTTTTTTAAGCTAATTCCGTAGCGTATTTTAGCCCTACTATTATATATAGAACCCTAACCTCCACTAACCTATAATTAGTACTAGTCCTACCTAAATAATTTTACCTACACGTTTTTAAAAGACTAGAAATTTAATAATAGGATTCTAGAGGCTTATAATAAGACTTACTATATAAGGTCTAATACCTTTAGTCTTTATAATCGATATATACGTACTAAGAGCGGTAGTTACATTAAGGTAAGCTTTTATATTCTTAATAGATTTCTATTACTAACTTTAAGCTTTAATAGCCTGGACCTAAGTAGCGACGTTCCTTTAATGTCCTTAACTACTATATCGCCTAGGCTTTGTCTTATTCTAGCGCTAATACTAAATAACTTAATTAAATTTAAGACTATGCTATAGCTATCTATACTGCCTATAATTCCTAGTAAGCTAGCTAGTAATACTTAATATAAAAGTAAAGCTAGTATATAAAGAATAGGGTAAGGAATAGGGGCAATAAAAAGAAGGTCGCCGTCTACTATAGGAAGGAGTTTACGCATATATATTAAGTTTTAAAAGAGTATAATATAATGCGTTATTAGGTAATTGATAGTTGCTATAGTAAGGTCTTAGTAGTTCTAGACTATACTAGCTAGCTAATATATCTGTTTATTTTAGGCTTAAGTATATCTTTATTAACTATAAGCTTACGCCGCAAGAGCTTTATTAGTATTAGTTTGGACCTAATATTAGTGTTAAGCGTTTAAGGATCTTTGCCCTAGTTATACCTTATTATCCTACCCCTACTAAGGGGTCTAAATCCTATTTTTATTAGCCATTACTTAGTAGCCTAATGGATACTAATCCTACTCCTAAGGATAAGGCATAGTGGCTTTTTAAATTAGGCATTTTAGGATTTATTCTTATATATAGTAGCAATTAAGGACCTTAATTAGGTGCTTAAAAAGGCCTTAAAAGGCTTTTAGAAAGGGCTTAGGAGCCCTGAAAAAATATTCCTAGTATAGATTAATTAATAGGAATATAATTTTAGTAAAATGCTCTATTAATTCTATACTATATATATAAAAAGGCTAAGGACCTATTTTACCTTAAGCTATAGCCTTAATTCTTATAGTTTTTAAAGCCTATCTATTCTACATCTGATTTAATCTATTTACTCTTTAGGGCCTCTTATAGCCTACTATAAGCTTTCTTTATAGGTCGCAATAATACTATAGTATTAAAGCGCTTTCTGCAATTTATAGATTATAGACCCTAGTCCTAATATTCTTTTAGAATATCTTTATAATAATTAAGGTGATTCTCTAGTTCCTATATAGAGTTCTTAGTAGCCTAGCCTAGCCATTTAACTTTGTATTAAAGCTTATTCTTAATAGATTTATAATATAGTATGGCTTTAACCTTATACCGCTCGCCTACTACCTTAAGGTATTTAATTAGGCCTAAACAGAAGTTATTTTCCGGTAATAGTCTATACTATAGCTTTAGTAGGTTTTTATAAAATACTAGATATATAGAGGCTACAAATAGGGGTAGCTAGAGATGGTAGGCTAGCTTACTAATTTGTTTCTTAATTTAAAAGGGATCTAGGTATCTTATATTAAGCTTCTTTAATAGTTAATAGGTCTTAATATTTATTAAATATAATAGAACCTTATCGCCTACTCTAAAATACTTATCCTAGTATTTGCGGTTATATTAGAGTCTCTATTGCTTTTAGATATCTTATAGGCTCTACTTTATATACTTTTATTACTCCTTTTATTCCTAAAGGTATCTATTACAGACCTTATATTAGTAGTAGTAGCACTACTATAAAGAGATATAAACGGACTAGTGGTGGAAGTATAGGAGGTACTACATCGGCAAAATATGGTACCCTACCAATGGCCTCAATGGTTGGTGGTTGACGCAATTAGCGCGCAGTTGAGGGCATTTGGCAACTCGACCGACTAGCCTATGTCGTGTTTTTTTGACACGCAGCCTGCGCGCAGCCTGCGCGCAACCTGCAACCACAATTGTATTTGGAGCCATCTACCTCTTTTATACTAATAGTATATTTTAGATAATAAATAAAGGCTACTTTAAAGCTATTTATAAGGCTAGTAAGGCAAATTGTATACACTTCTTTATATAATCTATTATATTGTTTTAGATAATTTAATATAATATCCTAACTGTTTTATAATATATTTTGAAAGTATAAGACCTTTCCTGCTCTCCCTGTGACAATAATATACTATAAGTATTTAGCTTTACTAGTATAGTATATATATATAGCCAAAAAGTAGCTACTAAGAGTAGTAGATATAGGCCGAAAGAAAGGTAGATTAAGAGCTAGTATATATAATAAAGAAGCCGTAGTTATCCTGTAGGAGAGTATAGAAAGTCTTATACCTAATCTCCTACTAAAAACTCTACCGGCTCCTTTATACTAGAGTCCAGAGCATATATTATAAACTTTATATACTACTCCTTATTCTTAATTAAATTTAATATTGCTTTTCCGTTACTATACTAGCTATAGCTGTCCTCTACAAGGCTATAGTACTGCTTAAATTATATAAATAACTTATTAGATTTAAACCTTTCCGGCCTAGGCTTATTAGTTCCTATATTTAGGATAAAGTAGTATACTAGGGCGGAGGATGTATATTCTGCTAAATCTAACAAACTTAGCTAGTTCTAAAAGTTGAATTAGTAAATATTGTAGTAGTAGTAGGGCCCTAGATTTTCTAGCTTACTTTAGGGCTTTCCCTTTAAGACGGACTTAGTGGACTAGTCTAGCCTACTTTAGAGCTCTCTATTTAGAATAGACTTAGTAGATTAATCTGGCCTACTCTAGAGCTCTCCCTTTAAGATAGACTTGGTAGATTAGATAGTATAGCTTAGCTTACCGATAAATAGCCTAAGTTAATAATTGCGTTAGTTTTGTTGTTGCTAAGGCTTATAAGGAACCTCTCTCTTACGTTATTGCTTAGATCCGCTATAAAGTCGTTAAGGTTATCTTTATATAGGTTCTTAATAATTTCTATAGTTAATTAATCTGGTATTAGGCCCGTAGTATATTTAATAACTGCGGGCTAAAGCCGCAGCCAAATTCTAGATTGCTATTTTTTAGATATCTAGTTCTAGCTGCCTAAGAGGTTGGCGTAGGCTTTTATAACGGGTTAGAGAATAATAATAGGTAGTAAAATACCGGATATGTACTAACCGCTAACAACAGTGCTATAAAAGTTGTCCGTTCCCTTAGACCCAGTTCTATACTCCCTAATTATATAATATATTGCTATTAAAATGAAAGTAATAGTATTACTGGTAAGCTTTTTAAATATATTATAAGAGTAGGGTAATTAGGCAAGGCCGTTTCTTCCTCTACTATAAAATATACTAGCTATATTAGTAACTATTACATTAGAACGGAAGCGGTTATCACTTAGCTATTAACTCTTATTAGTATTTTACTAAATAGCACAGGCAAAATACCTTTATGTAATCTAGCGTAATAAAATTATAATTAGTTAGTAGTTCCACAATTAGTTTGGGCGCGTCATTAAACCCTAGCCTATACACCTCCCTTATAACTATACGAGCCTTTATAATCACGTGGTTCTTAAAGTTCCCTATTATATTAAATAGCTATATATAATATTAAGATTGTTAGTAGACAATTTAATATAATATTTTTAGTATATAGATACCTTACGAGCGGACACCGGGTTAGGAATATAATTAGCTTTTTTTTATACTGCTTTTAGCTGCTTTAAAATAGCTTCTAACTATGCCTTTTTTATTATATCCTTAATAAGGCCTAGAAAGCGGTTAAACTATAGGTTAATAAGATACCCGTTATAAGTCCTAGAGTTAGTTATTAGCCTTACTAGTAAAATGGACCTATAAAGCGTAAATATAGGCTTATATCTCTTAGGTGGGTTTTCTTTTATACGTTGCTGTTATAATATCTAGAGGTACTCTTCTCTTGCCTATATCGCGGTAGTTAGGTTAAAATCGTCATGGTCTAACTTATTTTTACTTTCCCTAGTGCTATCTAGGTCCCCTTTAGATTAAATACTAGATTAGTATACTCTATATTAAAGGGAGGTCACTTATTTTATAGATAAAGCTATATTAGGGTTTAGGCAAACACGGCTTACTGGGGAGAATATAAAGCTAAATGTTAGTTATTTACGCAATAAGGTTCGGATTAGGCGTACGGGAGAGTATTTTAAACTAGCACGTAATTGTTTACGCGGTGAGGTACGGATTAGGTATATAGGAGAGTATTTTAAACTAATACGCAATCGTTAAGGGCCGAAGGTATATTATAAAGATGCTACTTTTTATAGCGGTGGGCGGTTAGATAGTAAAGAGAGTGTTTTATTTGCTAGGGCTTGCTAAGTGCTAAATAGTAGAGGAGACTATTAAGTATTGTAGTTAGACTCCGGTTATATATAAAGGTATAACCTACCTTAACTAAAAGATTAGGACTTTGCGTTTTTAACTAAGCTAGTTTTACTACTAGATTATTAATAGATTTAGTAGATTTATTAATATTTAGTTGCTATTATTTCGTAGAAGAAGCAGGTATAGACTCATAGTTACTATCCTTATTATTAGAGATTACCCTTTTTAGCTAGAGGCGGCTATGTATATTCTATATATTGTTAGCCAGCTTAATATATTATATACGACGTTAATAGGGTCTATTATATGCCTGCTCCTTTTTATACCTAAATATAACTAGACTAGAGTCGCTATTCTTATTATTAGATATTACCCTTTTAAGCTAGAGGCGGCCATGTATATTTTATATATTGTTAGCCAGCTTAATATATTATATTTAATATTAATAGGGTCTATTACGTGCCTGTTTCTCTTTGTGCCTAGATATAACTAGACCAGAGTTATAATATTGCTCATTCTAGCTGGGTTCTATATACTCGTTTTGGCTGGGTTTTATATACTTATCCTAGCTAGGTTCCACGTGCTTATTCTCCATTAGCGCGTTTTTCCTTCCGTTAGTTAGGATGTGGGCAACTCCTAGTAGTAGGCTAGGTAGAGACATAAAGTTAATTATACTAGTTGTCCTTATTTCCTTATCCTACATTAACTTAAAGTAGGGTTCTTGCTACTAGTTTAAGTATTCAATAACACGTTTTTACGTTTACCTGCTATAGTAATACTTTTATATTTGCCTAGTTAGTAAAAGGTATAGCTTATAGCTAAAATAGGTTACCTTATAGCTGTTTCTATAATGTCTAGGGCGTATATAGATTAATAACTTAAAAGAATATATACTAGTATGGTATATATTGGACTGATGGCAGTATTAGTAGGAGTATTATTGCTATAGTGCTTGCAAATGACTTAAATAGGGGTGTATTTGTTGTGATTAGCTGCTAGTTCTAACCGGTTGCGGTTAAGCCGCAATCGCGACCTGTTAACTTATATTAAGTTAGTAGTTAAGAAAACATTATTATATAGTTAAAGATTGTCTAATACTATTTGCTATTATACGCGAAACTGTTTTATTCTATTAGCATATCCCTTAGCAGATATAGTATATATATACAAAAGGTCAAACGTTAATCCCGGTAATAAAAGTAGTAGGCTGGTAAGGCTCGTGTCTAAATTTAACAGGGAGGTACCTTATTAAACCACTTTACCTACCTAAGGCGCTGGCTTTTAGATCCTATACCTTATTCCAGTCCACTTATACTAGGTTTAACACCCGTCTCGCGCTTAAAGCAAAGCTTATCCACCTTATTTGTGCAGCTTACCAGTATAGATAATACTAGGGTAGGCATAGGCGGCATATAGGATAGTAATTACACTTCTATATAGTTATATCGCTATATTCTATACCCTTATATAATACCTAGTATTTCTACCATAAATATCTAACGTTATTCTTCCGCGTCGTTAACCCTACTAGCCTATAGTAAGCCTAACCTATCCCCTATATATGTATCGCAATAGTAATCAAATTTAGTAGAATGGTAAGGAAAGCGTAAGCATAGATATAAGGATTGGGTGTTGGATACTAAGAGTAAGCTAGGGACGGTATTAATATATATTACCCTAACGAGTTTACTAAAAAGAATGGGTATAAACCTTAGGCTTTATCGTCTAATCCCCTTAGGTGTTTTAAGAATGCCAAATAAGTTATAAGAATATCTTAGGTTATATTATTTTAAGACTCCCTCGCCTAATAGTACACCGAGGGGCTCTATTAAGCCGTCTACCTTTATATATGGTGATCTATTAAACCAGTAAGTATTCTAGATAAAGTAGTGGCTTTAAGGCGCATAATCCATGCTATGGTTATAGTTGCCTTCGCCTTTTCTATTACGGGTTAAGGTGTAAAGTAAGGGCTCTTTTTTAACTAGGAGAGGTTTTTTAGGATAGCTGTGGGTTAAGTATTACTTTAGTATTAACCCGTTTACTAGTTCTACCTATTCTTATACGTATAGAGTGTAAGTTATTTAGTAAAGGCAAGGGTACGGAAATAGAGGGTAAGTAATTATATTGTTTTTGGCTAGTAGCGCAGACTGTAAATATGAGTTAGTAACACTAGCTTAACTTTAAGCAGTAACCTACTTATTCTTCTTTATTCTATTATAAATAAAAACCTATCTATTTCTTATAGAAATATATCCTTAACTACACTGCGCCATTTCTCTTCATTTATAAGCTAAATTCATCCTTTAGCTATCTTATTGCTAACATAGTAGTAAAGCGTTTTACTTTTAGGGTTAAAGTTAATATCCTAGCCTAGTATGTCTACAAATGTATTAAAGCTTAGATTATTAATATGTATATCTAAAGCGTTATTCTTGCCAGTCGCTAGCTTTTAGGTTAGGATAATTATTAACTCTTTGTTAGCTGCCTGCCGGATTAGTATTATTATTATTTTATATAACCTTAGTATTCCCTCCTACCTTATTGCCTTTAGTATGCCGGCCGGTAGATAATACGCAATGGCGGAGTATAGGAGTACTAGGTTGCCTATTATAATTTGCCTAGTAGGAGCCGTTTTGTTTATTTAACGCGTTGCGTTATAGCTATAGCGCTAGGCAAGCTGTTTAACATATTTAGTATATAGGTTCTTAGGTAAACCTAAAAACACAGATAGAAATTCATTAGAGATTTCGTTTAATATTTGCCGTATTTATACCTTGCTTGTAAGGAAGCGTAATAGCTATTTAAGGAGCCCGCGCGTTAATATTTTGATTTTAATATCATAGTAAATCGTATTATATTATTCGTTCGTAAGCCCTAGATCTCGCTTAAGAGTGTCTTTAGTATTATAGCTTAGGTCTATTATTAGTGCCATAATTTCAAAAGCGTTAAGGGAGGTACGGTAAAAAAGACGTCTTAATTACACGCTAAGACCGATATATAGAATTATATAGACAGGTATATTATTTGGTTATTATATAAAATAATTAGTTAAATGTCTTATAAGAAATAAATAAGCGTATTAGCGAACGCTTCTTTACCCGCTATACCACCTAGACTTACAACCTTCTATTCCTTTTACGTCTCCGTTTATAAGCTTAATTCAGCACCTAGATTCGTTAATACTTTTTTTTTTATATATTTTTTATATATTTATTATATTATACTACGTACAATAATGCGCATACAGCCTCTAGGCTATAGTGCTATAGTTCTATATATATAAATCCTTTCTAGGCAGCTTAATATATACTAGTAACTATGTTTACTAATACTTTAAGACGCCTAGTTAGCCCATAACTGGTGGAGCCTAGTTAGTATAATTAGAGGTCCTGACCTCTACTAAAATACTTAATATCCCTAATAAGGGCCAGAATATCATTAGCGAAAACGGAGATATTCCACTATAAGTTAATAAGATCTTAGGTCTGTATGGCTTAACAAAGGAATATTTAAGCTCTTAATATAATTTTTTAAAAGAAGACACGATTAAACCATTAAGAGAGGTAGTAGGTTAAATTAGAGTAGACCCTTTTTAGTTTACCAGAATCTAGATATAGTAATAGAGTCGGTATATATAAACAGGTAAGTATGCCATAATTTTAAAGTAGTTATCCCCTGATATCTGCAAGGTCTATACTAGCTTAGTAATATTTTCACCTTAAGGGCTAGTAATCTGCGTGGCGTTCTTACTTAGAAAAGTAGGGAAGATAATCCGTTAGGATTAGTTAAAAAGACTAGTTACCAGGTCTTTAGTTACTTTAACTCCTAAGACTAATAATTTTCAAATGAAATGTATACTTGTAATAGTGGCGGCAAGACCATTAGCCGCATTAGAATAGAATCCCCTAGAAGTTAACTTATTCTTTAAGACCTAAAGATATTAAGATTAACTTATCTATATTATAGACGATAGTTAAGGAACAAACTAGATTTTATAAAGTTAGTTACTATACTATATTAGCATTATAAAAGCTAATAAGAGAGCCGTAAGTGTATGATGTTTTCTAAATAAGAAGATATCTAACCACTAATAGATTCCCGTTATTAGAATACCTTATTTAAGTTTAATAGAATGTTAAAGCACCATAATATGTTATAAATAAGCCTTATACGGATCTTAGTTTAATTATAGCTATTAAGGATGCTTCCTTATTTAAGAATATTTATATTTTTAAAGACTAGTCAGATATAACTACTATGGGGCTTAATAAATCTTAAGCCACTATACTAAAACGAGTTCTTATAAAGCGTCTTGCAATAATCCAAAGACCTTTAGGTACTAGAAAAACGTGGCTTTAAAGGCGTTGCTTAGTAATATAACAATAGGAGATCCCCCCGTTATTATTATATGTTATATAAACTATACGCTAAACTAGTTATTTGGGTATGTTGCTTAAAGTAATATATACTTTATAAAATTTCCTAGTACTTCTAACCGTCTTAATACTATCGCTTATACGGATAGACGATATTACACTGCATTAGGCGCTAGGGCCGTAGAAGTAGGAAGAAGAGGAAGCGTTAGGGCTCCCTCTTTTTATATCTTATATTTTATTTTTTTATATTATCTTATATTGTCCTACCATTGTCCTACCATTGTGTTATATTGTCCTATATTGTCCTATATTGTCCTGCCATTATATTACATTATCCTGCCATTATATCACATTGTCCTGCCATTATGTTATATTGTCCTGCTATTGTGTCACATTGTTCTACCATTGTGTTATATTGTCCTGCCATTGTGTTACATTGTCCTGCCATTGTATTATATTGTCCTGTTATCGCCCTACTATTGTGTTATATTATCCTGACATTGTCCTGCTATTGTCCTACCATTATATTATATTGTCCTGTCATTGTCCTGCTATTATATTATATTGTCCTATTATTGTCCTGCCATTATATTATATTATCCTGTCATTATCTTATATTGTCCTGCTATTATCTCAATACTGCTATATACTTTTTACTATTTACTAAGATTATAGTTATAGGTATTTGTCGGCCAGGATCCGGGCAGTAACTTTTAGCAGTAATTTTACTACCTAAATCTCTTATAAATTAATTAATTGGCGTAAAGCTGTTGCATTATAGTAAAGCTATATTTAAGCAATCTATATTATAATCCTTAGCATAGTATTGCACGTAGAAATATTTAATTGTTAGATTTAGGAAGGTGTTTATATTTTAATTAAATTCATAAAACTATAACTAAGGGCCTTTGCGGCGTAGTGGTATAGTAAGTTCTATAATTGCTTTGGTTTAGGGTTGCTTAATTACTACAGGAAAGTTATAATGCTTAGCGTGGTGTTAAACTTAAGGTGCCTTGCTACTACAGTGGCAGAGATATAGTAGATTAACTGCTTACTGAAATATGGCGCCCCCGTTACTGTAGTAGCCACTACAGTAACAGAGATACCTTATATTTATAAATTTAGATTCTATATACGGTATAGCTTACGAATTTAACGCGCTTGCCGATCTGGAGGAGCTTTCAGATTAAAAAGTCGCTAGATTAACCGAACGATCGCGTTAGAATCAGATTTGAGCTTCAGCTCGGATATATTCTGCGGCCTTTAGATTTAATCTGAAGTCGCAACCGAACGTTCCCTAAGATTTAATGTAGGGATCTCTCCCTAAGGATTTGGTTTGATCGTAAGGTTTAGGAAGGGGTTATAATTTAGTTAAATTTATAAAATTATATTCTAAAGTCCTTATAGCGTAGTGGTATAGTACGTTCTGCCTTTTACTATAATTTAGAGCTAGCCTAATATAATTAAAACTTAACGTGGAAGAGCCGATATACTTAGTATATAGTGCTAAGATTTCGTTAAATGTATAACTTTAGGTATTATAGGACACGTACGAAAATATAAGCTTAATTTGGAGCCTTACTAACGCCTAATTTAATAGGAAACGACCTTCTTTTTTAATATTTTTGATATTTTTAATGCGCGACGAGTAGGAATTAAACCCGCTATACCTGGGAGTTAAATACGCGACGTCCAATTGCTTAATCTGGCTAGGAGGCTTGGCGGTAATGCAATAGGGCTTAATAACGTAATGAGGCTTGACGGCAATGCAATGAGACTTGGTAATGTAATAAGACTCAATAATACAATGAGGCTTGGCGATGTGATAAGGCTCGGCAATGTGATGAGACTTAATAATATAATAAGGCTCAGTAACGTAATAAGGCTCGGCGGCAATGTAATGAAACTTAATAATGCAATAAGTCTTAGCGACGTAATAAGGCTCAGGGCCGGGCAATAAGGGGAAGATTTAAGGTTGCTTGGTTACTAATGCCTGATAGCGAAATCCAACGGTATAGTACTGCTATTAAGGTGTTTTAATATAGGTAGGTTATATAAAGGTTTCGTCCGTAATATATCTAACATATTCCAAAAGTCTGCCTTTCGCTTGTCTTTAAGGTTAAATTTCTAGCCTATAATAAATTAAATGTTATAGTTAGTAAGAGCACGATAAATAACAGCATATTTTACCCTGTTGTTCTTAGAACCGTTAAATACNAAGTANTANNTAGTCCATTAACTTATATCTATTAGTGCCGGCTAATAAAGTGCCTTTAAAACGTACTAATATTAATAATAGCCCTTTTATTTTATAGTATGATAAGCTTAATAGCAACAGGGTTTCGGTCTTTATAATTAAGTACATTTATCTAGCGGAGCTAGGTTTGCCAATTATTCTAGTTAGTATTATATTATAGGTTAATTCAATATCTTACACTAATAGAAAAAGGTAAAAGGCAGATTAAATGGAATAATTAGGGTACGCTTTTCTTTACTATTAGGGATTTTGTATAGACGTCGCATAGCATACGGGTAGGAGCTGGTAGTCGTTAAGACGTTATAGGTAGTAGTAAAAGTTTTACACGGGATAGTAAGATCTTAAAAACCACTACTAACGGTTCCCCCTTATAGCAGACAACTACGTATATGCACTGCAACTGTGCAATTGGTAGATAAAAGCGGTAGTTATAAATATTAGTTTATCTATTCTAATGCCGTCTTACTTTTTATAATAATTTAAGATATAAAGGGAGCTTTGGTTATGGGATAATCCTCTTATATACTAATTAGGCTTTTAGAATAATAAAGATGGCATATATATATAGTCTGTTAGTAAAGAGGATACACCTTAATAGGAATTGTTAATGTATATTAGGAACGAGAGTTGGTAGGGTTATAGGCTAGATTACTTAATAGGTGTTAAGGTAGTTAGTAGCCGGAGTAATATTAATCTAGATAAAATTTAAACTTTTTAAGGTTTAGTTAGTTATAAGGTGGTTAACACTAAGATAATGTATTATAAAATATTAAATAGTTACATATTGTCTATATATATATATATTATACTAAAATATACTCTTATTACAGGGGGTTGCTGCTTTAACTACACCAGCTACGCTATTTCTATTACATTATTATTAGCCTGCTAAGTAGGTTAGGCTTTAAACACTTTATAGAACTTATTAATTGTTATCCTTTTAGTTATTATACGCCTCGCTAATATAACTATATTAATCGGGTTCCACTTATCCGTACTATACGTTGTTAACGTAGTGACTACTAGCGCTAGCTATCCAGATCTAGCAGCTTGGCTAAACACTTGCACCTTTATATTTACTATTATCGCTAGTTTAAGCAGATAGACTCTGTGCGTAGAGACCAAATTTAGACCCTTTTCTTTAACTCTTCGGTTAATAATAAGAAACTAGACTATATTATTCTAGTAAGGACCGCCTATTAAAATATAAAACGCTTTATAGATGTCCTCCTAGTCTTTTAGGGATGTCCTAGACTCTATCTAGTAAACAGTTAAATATTTAGACTGGCTAAGCCTTTTATAGAAATACTATATTATATTATTAGTAACAGTTTACTACTAGTCTAATGGCTAACTTATAAGGCGTAATAGCGTATATACCGCTAGTTCGTAACTGCTAAACAGTAGTCTTTTATTAGGATTCCTTTTAAGTACTTTATCAACGTATTTTATAATTTTATTTAGTTTTCTAGAGTTAGCAATTATGCTCTAATTCTTTTAAAGTGGATTCTTGTCTAAAGGTTTATTCTATTTTTTGCTGCGGAACTTGTTAACTATCCACCTTAGCTTTATTCCAACTTTTATTTTATCCTTCTACCACACATCCTACCACTTATCTCCTACCTTAGCCAGGCCTAGAAAGATAGTAAAAATTTTTAATAAGCGACCGGCTCCCTCTAGAAATTAATCTATATTAAAGACGGGTTCTTCTCCTTTTCTTTCTTTAGCTTTCCAGTGTCTAAAAGCTTTATTTAGCTATTCGAAAGCTTCTAGGGATGCTCTATGCCAGAGCTTCTTAATATATGGTTTAAATATTGAATCGTTTATTACATAGCAGTCTTAGTAGATGACCAGTGGTAGCTTATTAATTACCCTCCTATTAAACCATTGGTTTTCCCCCATCCTGCGCATAATTAAGACCTTTATAATTAAAGAGGAGTATTCTTTAAAGCCTGTAATAACCTTATTTGGAAGAGAAGAGTAATTAGCTGCTCTTAGCTTTTTATATTTAATTAACGCTTTAATATTGCAATTATTAATTAATTTTATATTTGGGGAATCCGTCTAATTAGGGGCCCTAAAAATTTCTAAGGCGGGAATTAGACTCGTAAAACCTTCGCTGGTTAGTATACCGGAAGTAAACACTACTAAAGGTTAAGAGGTGTAGTAGGTTATTTTACTATTGCCGTCCTTATAAGACCGGCCCGGGCGTTAGAAGTGAGGAAATACTGCTTAATTATTATATACTTATTTGGCAATTTTTATTAAATAACCTGTCTCTAACCTATCTATATAAAACTTATTAGCAAAAATCCCACTAACAATATAATAAGGACCACCGTCTCTATGGAGATTAAAAATGGTTTTATACTGTTCCTAAGCGGTTTAGGTTGTTGCCTAAGTTTATAAGGTCATAATTATAAGATATAAAGCCAATCTTAGGTCTATTTTCCACTAGACCACTTTACCTTCTCCTTTATATTTTATAGGTTTAAGAATGTCCCTATCTTTATCTATGAAATTATACTTCTTTATACTAGACCTAATAAAAGCTGTATAGCGTACGCGGACTTATAGTTTGCCTCTAGGAATAAAATTATTTAGTTCTGAGGTCTTAAACCATGATTTAACGTCTTTAACTGCTTGGGGCAGTAGATTCTGTCTAGTAATGTATATAGTTAGTCCTACTGGCCGGTTAAGAAATTTTCTGGCAATACTTCCCTTAACATAACAGCACTGTGGCATGCTATCTATTTAACTTGGGCATCGGGCGTTAGGCGGCTGCGGGTGTTTATCTATATTAGGGGTAAGGTAGAGACTTTTATCTCTACCTTTTTAATTTTTCTAATTAAGCTAGTTAAGGTTAATCTTGGTTATTAACACGCTAGTATACTAGATTAAAAGTATTTAAAGTGTCTTACCTAAACCTATTATATCCGCGAGAAAAGTCCTACCTAGGGTTGTATAATTAAGAAGAGTATAGGTAACACTAAGCAGCTAATATATTTATATAGCTTTACCCTTTTTTATACCGTATAAGTAGAAGGTTATATTTTAAAGAGTGTTACAAATAGTTAATAGAAATAAGAGGAACTGTAGCGCCTTTACCCATAATATTAGGTTAATGTGTACTTCTTATACATCCTTTAGGTGATTAACTTCCTAATTAACCTCCTTAATTTTATCCTCATGCTTATCTTCCGGTTCCTTATTAGTTAAAATAGGGTTAATTAAGGCGTTGAAGTGGCGGCGCTCCTATATGCGGTTAAGATTAATTTCCCTAATATAAATTAGGTTAGGGTTATTATTTATATCCTTAAATAATATATTAATAAATATTTCGCAATTAGACTTTGGCCATTTATTATACTATCCTTTTATTTCATTCTATGGTATTATCTTAAATGTTTGCACTTTATCTAGATTTACGCCTTTTAAGAGCTCCAATTTATCTAGTAGGGGCTGGTCTTTACTATTACGGGTCTAGCTATAAGCAGTTTTAATTATAACCGGCCGTACGGCTGATGATGCATTAGTAGGTATAGGTGGCGTAGACTTTAGGGTTAACTGCTTATAACTACTTTAACCTAGGGCAGGTGTGTCTGTTCTTCTCCTAGTCGGCACTAGTTATATAATATCAGGGTTAAAGTTAAACTCGGAATCACCCTTATTAAATCTTATACCTATAAATGTATATTAGATAACTCTATATAATATTATATAATCTTATAAATTATAAAGTTTCTTACGCTTTATAATCCGATTAGGATCTTTAACTCCAATTATAATTATATTAAGTCCGGCCTTTTTTATAGAAAGCACTATAAATGCTAGGTTTATGTGGTTAAGAATTAGTATACTAGTAGTTAGATCTACTATAGTCTAGCTATCCCTATATTTATCCGCCAAAAAGTTTTTACTTATCGCGGCCTGTAGCTTATTATATCTATAGTAATATATATTAATTTTCTTTAGAGAATCGGACAACAGATGCTTATGCTTAGTTTTTAATATAAATCCGTATAGAATGGGGGCCCTAGTAAATGGCGTTTTGTCTAGGTAACTATACACAGCAAAGCTCATTTTATAAAATGGTGTAGGTATAGTATTTAGCTATTATAGGGCTTTAATAGATAGATTACCGAGCACCTAGGCAGCCTTAGAGGTTGCCCTTAATTTAGATAAGTTAACAGACTGCTTTTTAGAAGACAAGGCGCTACGCTTTTAAATAGCATTAGTTATTGTAACCTCCACGCCTCTATATCTGTTGGTTGTTACATATTGCTATATAGATTTTTTAGCAGCAATAGTAAAAGCTTTAAACTCTAATGGCAGATCGGATCTCTTAAACACGTGCCCATACTTAGTATTAAGAAGGTTAAAGACTATACGCTTAACTCTATTTCGTATAGGTCCGGACGTTAGCAACCTACCGCTAGACGCTTTATTAATTTCGCTAGTATAGTATTAGAGGATTTTACTGTATGTTTTTTCGTTAATTATAAGTCCTTGCTGCAGCTTTGAACCACTTATTTGCGATAAGTTCTTATTAGTTATAGTAGTTAAGTACTAACTAGATTCTGGATGTGGCGCCGCTATTATAGTTAGGGACCCTATATATTTATAAGCGGGTGAAAGCTTAATATAGAATAGTATGGAGTGATTTATAAAGATAGTGGAGCGGATAATATATTAGATAATTAGCAATAATATAATAAGATAATCCTAACAGTTATAATAAGAAGGTATGCTAATGGTGTTAATTTAAGACAATAGCAGATGCTAATAAGAGTAATTTAAAAGCGATGCGAGAAATAAAATAGAATGCAAGTCTTAACGCGAGAAGTAGGATAAGATGTAAGCT
Source organism: Cenococcum geophilum 1.58 (assembly GCF_001692895.1). Classification (NCBI taxonomy): domain Eukaryota; kingdom Fungi; phylum Ascomycota; class Dothideomycetes; order Gloniales; family Gloniaceae; genus Cenococcum; species Cenococcum geophilum. The sequence continues at coordinate 1,199,129 of NW_027137612.1, forward strand.
TTAATGTAGGCAGTAGAACGAAATATAAAACTTAGAGTAAGAAATAGAACAAAAGGTGCGTGGCGAGATAAGATATAAGATTTGCGCTGCTAATTAAGTGAATAATAATAAGAGAGCTAATGATTCTATTCTTTGTGTTATGACTGGTTAGTAAAGTAGCTCTGGAGAGGTAGGGAAATAAGTTTAGGACAATCTAAGATATTAAAAAATGTCTAAGATTGTACGAAAAAGTGAAATATAATATAGCATTTTATTCCGTAAGTGTAAGGTAAGGCAAAATGCATGGCAGAGAGAGGTAGGGGGATAATCTAAGACATTATAAAAGGTCCAAGATTGTATAAAAAAAAGTGAAATATAATATAGTATTTTATCCCATAAGCGCAAGATAAGGTAAAGTGTATAGTAGAGAGAGGTAGGGGGATAATCTAAGACATTATAAAAAGTCTAAGATTGTACAAAACAAAGTGAAATATAATATGGTATTTTATCCCACAAGTGTAAGATAAGGCTTTAGGATACCCTTTTACCCAAAGTATAACCTATTTTTAAGCTATGTTACTAATAAAGCAACTTTTTTTTAGATAAGCTGTTATGTCTACTACACAGGCAACCTAAAACTAGTATCCTAGATCCCACTTATAGCTACTACGCCTTATATTAAAGATATTCGCTAGACTTATTTATATATAGGTCCCGTAGTCCGAATTATATGTTGAGCTATCTACAATATAGCTATTGTTACTCTAGCCCTATAACACCGTACTCTCATTTATGCACCTTTTTCTTTTATTTCCTGCCATTGTCCGCTTAATCTTTTAAACTTCTATAGCCGCCTAAACCAACACTGTAGCCTCTTTGTCTTTAAAAACATAACTACGTTAAGCTTAGCTTAGCCTTAATTTCTCTTTAAAAATATAGCTACATTAAGCTTGCCTTGGCCTTAATTTCTTTAAATGCATACTGCCTAGAAATATATCCCGCCTTATATGACTATTATAAGCTCTACCTATAATATGGCGTCTGGTACCCTAGCGCGGAGTAGGCTCTCTTAAAAGCTGCATTATAATGCCTTTTAGAGACTAGACACCTAAAGCTTCTTTAGCCGCTATAAATAAGGGAGATGCCAATATGTAGATCGACGGTGGTATACCGGGTGGAGATAGCCCTAATCTTTACGAGCTGGGGTGGGATATTAAGGTTAAGCTGGCCGATCTACAGACTGACCTAAATAACCCGTTCTTTTCTGCTAAATTATTTAAAGAGCTCTAACTGTATTTTAGCTCTCCGCACCCTAGTAGTATATAGGCTCGTGCTAATATATCTGTTTAACAGGAAACCGGAGGTGTTAAAAGGAATTCTAGAAATGAACTTTTGAAAGCCGTTAAAGATAAGTAGTTAGCCTGCGAGATATAGGCTTTCTATTTAGTTACTTCGCGGGCTTTAAATTATCTATATTGTTGCTAATACCCATTGTCCGGCCTAACCCTTTAGCGTTACCCTAATGACGAATATAAGACTTCCGGGCGGTAGCTTAAGTTAGATATTAGTTAGAACTTTATATACCTAAGACCGGATATTATAGTTCTAAGTGCTAACTTATTTAGTTATCTTAACTTAACTAGCACTACCCTTAATTCTCCCTTTTTTCTTGCTATGGCTTATATAGAAATAACGGAATCGTAGGTTTAGATAGCTAATATTATCGGGCTCTGTAACATTAGTAGTAAATAATATCTTCGCCGTAGCTATAGTTCTGTAGCTATCGCCTAAGAATACTATATATTGTTATTTAGACGGATAAAGGTTTTTTGGGTACTATTGAGTCTTTAGTTTATAGTTCGGCTGCTTTGGACTCTTTTAAGTCCTTAAACTCGGTATTAAGCTTGGTATTAAGCTAGTTACACTTATGCTTTAGCGTCTAGTTTGGTTGCCTTAGACTCTTAAGTCCTTAAACTTAGTGTTAAGCTAGTTATACTTGCGCTTTAGTATAACTAGTTCTAGCAAGAAAATAAGAGGTATACTCTTAGCAGCTATAAAGCTAAGCCACTCAGATTAAATACCGGCAATTAACCGTTAGTACTATAACACGCACTCTTTACGCCTGGAAATAATACCACATTATTTAATATATAATTAGCGATAATACAGCGGAGCTGTCTATAGTGTTTTTATACCCCTAAGAGTTACGGCGGCCTTTACTAACACCTACGGTGCTATAAAAGGCGGCTGCCTAGCCACTAATACGTCTATAAAAAAATACGTAAAGAGAGATATAATACTCGCACGTTTATTATAGCCCGACTACTTATAATTCGCGATTAATTCTACTACTCTAACTAGTTAAATAACGCGTAATTGTAACTAGATGGTATAAACACGGATACTAATAAGTACGCTCTGGTGGCGGTAGAATATAAGTAGAATGCCTACCCGGTGCCTCCGTGCGGTATACCACATTAGAAAAGCGTCCTATCGTTATTATTATTACTTAGAGTAGAGATATTTAAAGCAACTAAGAATATAAAGGCGGGTGAACCAATTTTATGCGAGACCGATAATAATGTATAGTAAGTTAACCAGACAATTTTAGATATTACTATATAATAATATAATAATAGCCAAAGTATACTATACAATCCTTTTTATTTAGAGTTTAATTACGCCTTTTTAATATAGCTGCACCGCATTTGCTGTATAAAGGAAGATGTTAACACACTGCTTAAAGACACCCGCCTTAGCCCACTTTATAGCCTACTTAGCTTCTAATCTATAAATTAATGGGAGGAACTAATTACCGCTATTTTATTTGGTATATAAGACGAATAATGGCTCTAATTAGAGTGTAAGGTGGAATTAAACATTGAAGGCTCTAAGCAGAGGAAATACTATATTCTTTATTAGGATATTATAAATATAATTACCTTTTTAATTAGCTATTAACCCTTTAAAGATGTACTGGCATATGTACTAAAGAGACTCTATAATGCTAATAATTACTAAGTCTATAACGAGCTATATAGCGGTGACTGGTAGTAGAAGATATAAGGTAAGGTTCCTAGCGGTGCTATAGTAGTTCCTATACTTATAGCAGTCGATAAGACCTAGCTAATAATACACTATGGCGATAAATTGGCCTGGCCGGTATATCTTACTATTGGTAATCTTAACTAACAAGTTTGACGCCGACAGATATCCCCTATAAATATTCTTGTTGGTTTTATGCTAGTTGTTAAAGAAAAGGATAATAATATAAAAAGTAAAGCCTATTATAAGGCGATAAGAACTATACTTAAACGTAAGTCCTGCTTTAGTATTCTAATGCTATATTTTATAAACTAAAATATAATAGTAATTAAGCATCTTACAGAAAGCGGCATAGACCTTTAATATGCGGATAATTTTATGCGACGATGTTATCCAATTATATGTGGAATAATGGCAGACTATAAAGAATAAGTGCTGCTTATAGGTGTTAAAAGCTAATAGCACTGCACTATGTGCTAGGTCCCCCCTTTAAAGCGTAAGAACTTAACCAAGAAATAATACCCGCTATGCACCTATAAGGAGATAAGAAGATAGATTAAACGCTAGTAACTAGAGAACATTCTTTTATCCTTAGATAACTGGGTATACCCAGTAGAATATTTCGCGTGGCACTATCGCCTATTTAACATCTATAAGGGCATAATGGTAGATGTTCTATATTAGCTTCTAAAGGGTATTGTTATATGACTTATTAAATGGGTACGGAAACTAGTAGGCGATGTCGTCTAGCTAAAAAGAAAGAGAAGAGGGATAAAGACAACTATAACAAATATGTCTGCGGAGGCTTAGCTTAATTAGCGTTTTAGATAAGTCCTAGCTTTTATAGGGCTAAAACGGTTTAATAATCTGTTATTTAGTAAAGTTACTTAATGGATAGGTGATGAATAAAAAGCCATAGTTCGTTAACTTATTGCTATGCTAGCCCTACTGCTGTCGTCTAGGGAATTATATGCTATGCATTTTATAAGAGCCGTATACAACTTCGTTATTATAGCTTAGTATCGCACCTATAATGAGGAGACACTACGATATATGTACTACGCCCTATATCGAATTAATATGCTTAAAGGCGTGTTTTAAAGTTTCCGTCTAAAGGTAAAGGATTCTGATATGGGCCATTTTAATATATCAAAATTCCATGCCCTTGTATATTTTAAGGAAAATATCCGCCTATACGGATGCGTAGATGGGTACTACACTGGCGTAAATGGCGAAGCTGGACACCGTTACATTGTTAAGGCGTTTTATAACTTAATAAATAAACGGGATTTGCTATCTTAAATCTGCTCTTATAATTTAAGATAGGTAGCAGTACTAGCAATAGAAGACGAAATAGCTTTTATGAATAGTGATTCTGTACTATAGTCTTCCTAGCGTCTAGAGGTATAGGTTACTTAACTAATATAGCATTTAGCAGTTGCAAAGCTTTGGTAGCCTTTAGAAGATATAGATAGGGCAACAGATCTTGTTTAGAGGCGTCTTAGGTTAAAGACGTGGCTTTATATATATTATATAGCAAACTGCTATAAAATCCCAGGGTTTCTAAACGGTATTATGGTATTTGTCCGAGAGTATAGGCGAAAACTATAAGGCGAATGTGCCTAGAACTCCGATATGGACCGGAAAGAGAAGGATCCTTCATGGGTTAAGCACCTGCTTGTTAAAATATATCCATCTATCCGCTATTAAAAACGAGACGGAAAAAATGCAACCGACCTTAAGGCCCAAATTAGTGAGGTAGTATGTTGCGTACTAGATTGGTAATGTTCTAACTAGTGGAGGTATAATTACGTATAGGTCTAAGAGTATATAGATAACAACGACCGTATTAGAAAGGGCCGCATATTGTTAGGTAGAAGACTTATAGGCTAGCTTTAGCTAATTGTTACTATTCTAGATATTAAAAGGTTAGATAAGTATGGTGTATACGTATAGTATACTAAAGCTATAGTAGAGCTGCTTTAGCTATTGAATTATGGACTGCCGTATCTAACACACGGCATAGTTAAGGTGAAAAGGTGGCCGCGCTTAAGCGTAAATACTAGGTAAGTACTTAGAGGTAGTTGCTTTTATTTAATGCCATCTATTCTATAAAGCGCGTATATTATTCCAGCCGCTACTTCTTGTCTAGATTTATACTATATTAATAATTATATTGATTAGGACTAATATAATACTCTATACTTAGACAACTTTCTTAAAGAAGGAACCCGTATCGCGTTATTATATAGAAGCTAGGACAAATAGCAAAAGCAGCTAAGCTAGTATAGAACCTATATAAGACTATATGGGACTATATAAGATTGTATAAGATTGTATAAGATTGTATAAGATTGTATAAGATTGTATAAGATTGTATAAGATTATATAAGATTATATAAAATTATTTTGATCCTAATATATATTATAAGCTAGTATACTATAGGCTAAGAAAATAGTAAAAATTCATTTGCGTAATTGGTATATAACTTTAAAATAATATATTATATTACCTTAATTACATGTCAAGGAATGTGCAGTTGGCTTTTAAAGTTGTTAAGTTGGTTAACTGCGTGTTATTTAAATTTTAAGTTAGTTAATTGCATGTTAAGGAATATGCAGTTAGCTTTTAAAGTTGTTAAGTAGGTTAACTGCGTGTTATTTAACTTTTAAATATGTTAAGTTGGTTAATTACGTATTAAGTTAGTTAAGTTGCATGTCAAGTTAGTTAATTGCGTGTTAAGTTGGTTAAGTTGTATATTAAGTTAGTCAATTGCGTGTTAAGTTGGTTAATTGCGTGTCGAGTTAATTAAATTGCATGTCAATTACGCGAAACGCGAAAAACAAAGTCTACTTGAATCTCATCCTGCGAATATTTTCCCGATGTAAAACTAGTTAAACTATAGAATAAGGGGTAGTTAAGTTATATAGTTATATTATAAGTTTGGAATATAGAAATGTAGGAATATAAGAACGTGACGTACCAACGTACTAACGTACTAACGTACTCAGTATATTTCTTAGGCATAGTATTATATATTTAAAGGACTACAGTTTTTACCTAGATAGTTCTCTTCCTTATAGTAAATCTCTAAATATAATTAGAGTTATTTAAAGGAGGGGGATAAAGTATAGCTATTATATAAAAATTTCGTAAGTTAAAAACTAAGTAAGAAGTTAGAATACATTAGACTAGGACTATTTAAAATTATAATAATTTTTTTAGAAGTTATATATAGACTTAATTTAAAAATAAAAATAAAGATCTACCCTATATAGTATATTATAATACTAGAGCTAGCGCATAAAGACGCAAAGCTACTAGTTTACGAAGTAGATATATATAGAGGAAAGGAAGAAGACAAATAGCAAGTTTTAAAGATTATTAATTATAAGAATATTAATAATAAAACGCAGTATAAAGTTAAGTGAGTAGGCTATAATAAGACTACCTAGGAGCTATTGTAGAATTTAAAGAAAGCTATAGGAAAGGTATAGGAGTATTAAAAGAGAGTAAGTTAGGCAATATTAAGAAGAAGCTAAAAATAAAGGGATTAGTTAAAGGTAATAGATAAGCTAGATTATCTAAGGGATCTACCACTAGCGTATAAGCTGTTTCCGCCTCTTCTTAACTAGAATCCTTTTTAGCCTTCTCTACCTTAAGATTAAAAAGACCTTACTCTACTAAATAAAGCTCTTTAGAGTGTACCTTTTTATAACCCTTTTGTTACGGCACTGACTTAACGCATACTATTTTATACTATCTCGTACTATTTCCTACTATTAGCTAGTCCACCACTAATAACTTAGCGGCCGGCCCTACTATTTATATACAATACCCCCTTTCTACCTTCTTCCCCTCTTTATACTATAACGTAGTTATTTAGTCTACTTTATTATAGCACTATAATAGTTTATGGTATCTTTAATTTGCGCCCTATCGCAATTACTAATTCCTTATACCCTAGCTAATTAACCTCTACCCTAGAGTAATCGCGACCTATACGCGCCTCTGCTAAAACTAATATATCCCTAGCACAGTCCTAAAACGATCCTTAGTTTTTACCTAGCGCCTAAATAGGTAACACTAATAATACCGAAATAGCTAAAATTTAAAACCCCCGTGACGTTTTTATAGACCTCTTTATAGAGATATACCCTAATATCGCGTAGATAATCTACCGCTCCCTACTATACCTTAAGACTTTTAGGCCTAGCAAAGCTTATCTTATTTTTATTAACTATACTAATAAGTTCCTTAATAATATTAAAGTAAAACTATAGTATATATATAATACAAATACCGCTAATAAAAACCTTAATGCCCTTATCGCTTCCTAAATAGGAACTATTAACTTTTAGGTAGAGACTATTACCGTTCTAAAATAATTAACCCCTATAATAATAGTAGTAACCTAGTAAAAAAAACGGAGATTTAAAGACCCGCCAATATTTAGCGGAAAAGGTACTTTACTAAAATAATAAGCTAGTTTTAAAACCTAGCATATTAAGATTAAGGGAGTCTTTAACTGGGACTAGGACTACTTTAATATAGTTTAGTTCTAGATCCTTTATATCTTAAATATACTAAAGGATAAGGCCTATAAGTTTATTTAGTAGGGCTTAGAGCTTATATATAAGAACCTAAACAATATATCTATATGGAAATGGCTTACTAAGGAAAATATACTTAAAGACCTTACTGCCTACTATAAGGTCCTTAATATAACCCAAATCGCAAAAAAAAGGTTAACTATTTCCCCTAGAGCGAGCGTAATTACTAGTCCTAGAAGGGAGAGCTTAATAGGCTAATAGTCCGCACTAAGAAGATAGATAAATAGAAGGTAGACTTACTCTAAAAGTTTATTTCTTTAAAGATAGAAGAGCTAGTACTTAAACTTGCCTATAAAATTAATAATAGTAACTATATAGGTTAGAGTAAGCAGATAGATATATTCGCTAAAAACCTTATAAACTATATATACTAAGCTAACCTTAAAAAGAACGCTAACTACTACTTACCTGCCTAAGCCCCTGCCCCTATATTAACCCTAACCCTAATAGTAACTAAAGAACCTATAGACCTTAATAAAACCTTAAATACGGAGTATAAGCGCCGCGTTAATAATAGATTATACCTTACTTATAGCCTACCTAGCCACTAAAAGGACGCCTATAACTCTATTAAGATAGCAAACCTAGTCCTAATATTACCCTATTAAACGACGCGAACTAATAACCGCGGACATAGCGACTATAAAGTCTATTATAAACGCGGCAACCACGGAGCCTATTATAGCTACGGTAGATAACCCCCTTCTTTAACCCTATAGCTTAGTTACTCTAAACTATACCCTATATAGAAGCCTAACCTATTAATAACGCCTAGTATTAGCAACTCCGCGCTAGCAAATATAAATACAGCTATATTATTAGTAAGGTATTATCTTCCTATACCCTAACTAAGACTAAGATTAATATTACTAGCTAGACGGACACTAGACCGCCCCACTAAGACAGCTCTATACCCTAGTTATTAAAAGGCAGACCCTTAAACCAAGTTACATCTAAGGGTTTAAACTATATAAGGAGGAAGACAAGAAGGTTAGGTCCCTATTACTAGATTAATTAGTTCTTTCTATTAGTAACCTACTACTTAATCTTAAATTAGTAAATAGTAATAAGAAATTAATCCTTATTTAAACCTAACTCTCCTTATTACGTAACCTATACCCCTAAGTTTATATTAATATAGTAAGCCTAGTAGACTTTAGTAGTACTATAATGGCATTTACTAATGCAGAGTTTATTATAAAAAAGTATAATGTTATAATTAAGAAGCTACTAGTACCTAGGCTATTACGCCTCGCAGATAGTATTCTAACTTTGCTTATTATAGACTACTTTACCACCTAAATATTAATTAGCCTCTATACTAAAGCTATACTATTTTTTATTACTAAACTCTTACCTACTACCCTAATTATCTTAGGTATACCCTAGCTTTAGGAAACTTAAAATCCGCTTTAACTTAGACTACTACTCTAGGTACTACCTCCTATAGGGGATAACTAATAGTAGTAGGGACGCCCTATATAGATACTTAGTACTACTAAGCCTAGTGCCTAGGACTATATATAAAGCCTTAATAGTAGAAGACGTTCCTAATAAAGGGGAGCCTATATAGCTATAAAGAAACGAAATAGTAGAAGACTAAATTACCTTAGTACTTAAGACTAAAACAATGGGCTAGCTAGCCCTACTAAGACTAAAAAAGAAGGTCTGCTTTACACCACTACTACTAAGAATCTAACCTTAACCTAGGCACTATTTAAACCCTAGCCGCCTAGCCTAATACCTAGAACTAAGCTATATACTATATACGTATACTATAGCTCGTATTATAGCAAGAACTAGCTATAAAACTACTAAGACCCAGAAAATAGAAACCGCGCTACTGTAACGCCTAACCTTATACCTATCTCCCGCGCGTACCGTATAGGGCCACCGCCTTATTTCCGCCCCCCTAGGCCAACTAAGCTATACTAGCCTAGCCGTAGCACTAGAAAACTAGATACACCCTAACCTAGACAATATTAAATATACTTATACTATTAATTTCACCTAGTTCTATAAATAAAAAGACGTAAAGGTAATAAGGATCTATATAGCAGAGCTAGTAAAACTAGTTAGGTAAGATAAGTACTAATAGCTGCTTAGAGAGCTGCCTATAGGCCTAATAGAAGTACTAAACCTATTAAAAAGGTCTTTCCGCTAGCTAGTAGAAGGCGACTATATAATAAAGAAAGCCTATAAAGTACTCCCCTCCTATTTTTATAACTTCCTTAAGACAAATTTAAAAACTAAACCTAAGCTTTTACGTTGGAAGATAGTTAATACTAATATTAAAAAATTCCTAAAAGGCAAACTAGGATTAACCCGCGAAGATATTCTACAACGCCTATTAAAGGAGTTTTATAAATATATTAAGCACTTTCTCCCTAAGAACGTAGATAAGCTACCCCCTTACCAACCATAAAACTATAAAATTAAGATTATCCCTAGAAACTAGGTCCCGTACTATAAAAATAGACTACTTTTACTTACTAAACTTAGGTATATAAAGAAGTGGATTAATAAGATGCTAGATAAGGGTTTTATCCGCAAATCGACCTCACTAGCTACTATACTACTTCACCTCGCTGCTAAGTCTAGCGGCGGTATATAAATCTACTATAACTACTAAGGCCTAAACACAGTTTCTATTAAGAATTAGTACCTACTACCACTAATCTATAAGACACTTAACGCACTTTATAGTGCTAAGTACTTTACTAGACTTAATATAATTGCTATATTTAACCAGATCTAGATTATAAAGGGCCATAAGTAGCTTATAGCATTTATTACCCGGTTTAGACTCTATAAGATATTAATTATACTATTTAGCCTCTATAATATACCTACTATATTCTAAAACTATATTAACTATATTCTATATAACGCCCTTAATAACTACTATACTGCCTACCTTAATAACATCCTTATCTTATCTAAAATACGTACTAAGTATATTAAGTATATAAATAAAGTTACCTAAAGACTTAGTAATGCTAGACTTTAGATTAATATTAATAAGTTTAAGTTCTACTTTAATAAAATAAAATACCTCGGCTTAATTATTTTAACTAATAGTATAACTATAGACCTTAAGAAGGTATAGGCCTTATAGAAACATCGGGAAAATATTCGCAGGATGAGATTTAAGTTGACTTTGGTGTTCGCGTTTCGCGTAATTAACATACAATTTAACCAACTTAACACGCAATTTAACTAACTCGATATGTAGTTAACCTACTTAATATGCAATTTAATTAACTTAATACGTAGTTAACCTACTTAATATATAATTTAACTAACTTAACACGCAGTTAACCTACTTAATAT